>NC_073382.1:36274667-36424667 GCF_028641065.1 Leucoraja erinaceus | reverse complement strand
ATTATTATTATTATTATTATTACGTTTTTCTGCTGCTGTAACCCATTTCCTACATACCTCGGGGTGAAACTAGATCAACAGCCGACTGACAAGCAACACCTTGAAGCGCTCCGTGCTAAAGTCTCGGCATGGAACAACTTCCTGCATTGCTTAGCTGGATCAACATGGGGTGCCAGAACATCTACTCTCCGAACCAGTGCTTTTGCACTCATGTACAGCACCGCAGAGTACGCTGCCCCACCATGGTGCCACAGCGCTCATACTAGCAAGCTAGACGCCATCCTCAATGACAACATCAGCCATGATCATATTGAATGGCGGTGCAGGCTCGAAGGGCCGAATGGCCTACTCCTGCACCTAATTTCTATGTTTCTATGTTTCTAACATGTGGATCATCACCAGCTGCCTATGCCCTACTCCGACGGATCTTCTGCCGGTGCTCGCAGGTATCGCTCCCGCCAAGCTTCGCAGAGAGTACTTCACTCATAGGCTGGTGTGCAGGGCCCATCGTATGCCAAACATCCTTTGCACCACCTCGCCCAGGACTCACAGCAACTAGGACCTCAATGCCTGTCATCTCGTCTCCCGTCACGCAGCGACCCTCTGTGGCTCCGGTTTCAACACACTAGGAGCATGGAGAACCAGCTGGAAACAGACTTCACGACCTCCGCAATTCACTGTTGCACTGAACACCACAGGCCCACCCGGTTCGGACCTGCCCCGCAAAGAGTGGGTCGCCCTGAACCGGCTCTGTACAGGGGTCGGCCGGTTCAATGCCAACATGCATCGCTGGGGGCTAAGTACATCAGCAGCCTGCATGTGTGGAGCAGACCAGCAAACATCGCAGCAAATAATTTTCTTATCATTAGAGCACTCCACATCACCCAGATGATCACCTTCGTGAAGGCCGTAGTGCAGATGCCAAGAAACACAGCAGCCAGGAATCCGTCAGGAATCCAGGCGACTGCGCAGGACTGGCAACTTTCTGTAGACCTGGTGAAACAGCTGAAGTTCCCACACCACATTGACACGACCACCTTGAGGCCAGATATCCTCCTGGTCTCAGAGGCGACCAAAAACATTGTCTTGTTGGAACTGACAGTGTCGTGGGAGGACCATCTGGAGGAGGCTCACGAGAGGAAGTTGACCAGGTATGAAGAGCTGGTCATAGACTGCCGTAAGCAGAGCTGGAAGGCAAGGTGTATGCCCATCGAGGTTGGCTGCAGAGGTTTTGCAGGACAATCGCTCTACAAAGCCCTGAGTGCACTGGGCATCAACGGAGTGGCGAGGAGATGAGCAATCAAGAACACCATAGAGGCAGCGGAGAAGGCCTCGTGATGGCTCTGGATCAGATTCAGATTCAACTTTAATTGTCATTGTCAGTGTACAGTACAGAGACAACAAAATGCAGTTAGCATCTCCCTAGAAGAGCGACATAGAATATGATTTCAATAAATAAATCTATTTACATGTATACAGACATAGTGTTTTTCCTGTGGGAGGAGTGTCCAGGGGGAGGGATTGGCAGTCACCAAGGTACATTGTTGAGTAGTGTGACAGCCGCAGGGAAGAGACTGTTCCTGGACCTGCTGGTCCGGCAACGGAGAGACTTGTAGCGCCTCCCGGATCGTAGGAGGGTAAACAGTCAATGGCTGGGGTGAGAGCAGTCCTTGGCGATGCTGAGCGCCCTCCGCAGACAATGCTTGCTTTGGACAGACTCAATGGAGGGGAGCGAGGAACCGGTGATGCGTTGGGCAATTTTTACCACCCTCTGCAGTGCTTTCCGGTCAGAGACAGAGCAGTTGCCATACCATACAGTGATACAGTTGGTAAGGATGCTCTCGATGGTGCAGCGGTAGAAGTTCACCAGGATATGAGGAGACAGATGGACCTTCTTCAGTCTCCTCAGGAAGAAGAGACGCTGGTGAGCCTTCTTGCCCAGAGTTGAGGTATTGTGGGTCCAAGAGAGGTCATCGGAGATGTTGACCCCTAGGAACCTGAAGCTGGAAACACGTTCCACCTCCGTCCCGTTGATGTGGATGGAGGTGTGTGTGCCGCCCCTAGATTTCCTGAAGTCTACAATGAGCTCCTTGGTCTTCTTGGAGTTAAGGGCCAGGTTGTTGTCAGCGCTCCATGCTGCTAGGACCTGAACCTCCTCCCTATAGGCCAGCTCATCGTTGTTGCTGATGAGGCCAATCACCGTTGTATCATCTGTATACTTGATGATGGTGTTAGTACCATGTACAGGTGTGCAGTCATAGGTGAAGAGGGAGTAGAGGAGGGGGCTCAGCACAGAGCCCTGTGGAACGCCGGTATTCAGGGTGAGGGTTGAAGAGGTGTGCTTGTCTAACCTAACAGAGTGGGTCTGTTGGTTAGATAGCCCAGTATCCAGTTGCAGAGGGAGGGGTCGATGCCCAGGTTACCGAGTTTGGTGATCAGTTTTGATGGTATAATGGTGTTGAATGCTGAGCTGTAATCGATGAACAGCATTCTTACGTAAGTGTCTCTGTTGTCGAGTTGGGAGAGGGCGGAGTGAAGTGCCGTTGAGATGGCATCCTCCGTACTCCTATTCTTGCGGTAGGAAAACTGATAGGGATCCAATGTGGGGGGTAGGCAGCCTTTGATGTGTGCCAGGACCAGCTTCTCGAAGCACTTGGTGATGATGGGGGTAAGTGTAACTGGGCGGAAGTCATTGAGGCTTGCCGCAGTGGAGTGTTTTGGCACCGGCACGATGGAGGTGGTTTTAAGGCACGTGGGAACAACTGCTTGGGCAAGTGACAGGTTGAAGATGTTAGTCCAGACGTCTGTCAGCTGTGCAGCACAGGCCCTGAGCACGCGCCCGGGGATGCCGTCAGGGCCAGCAGCCTTACGTGCATTAGTCCTACTCAGTGCCACGTACACGTCATAGGGGGTGAGTGTGAGGGGTTGGTGATCAGCAGGGAGCACAGCCTTGATGGCTGTCTCTAGATTGTCTCTGTCGAAGCGGCCATAGAAGTGGTTAAGCTCCTCAAGGAAGGAGGCGTCGCTGGATGTGGGGGTGATGTTGGAGGGTCTATAGTCCGTGATGGCCTGGATGCCTTGCCACATGCGTCGGGGGTCGGAGTTGTTGTTGAAGTGCTCCTCAATCCTGAGCTTATGGCAGTGCTTGGCCTTCTTGATGCTCCTCTTCAGGTTAGCCCTGGATGAACTGTAGGCTCGAGCATCGCCTGACCTGAAAGCGGTGTCCCGTGCTTTCAGCAGTAGCCTGACCTCGCTGTTCATCCATGGTTTCTGATTCGGGATTATGGTCACCCGTTTGAGGGAGGTGACACTATTGATGGTGGAGTTTATAAAGTCCAGAACAGAGGATGTGTAGGAATCAATGTTCGTGTGGGAGTCAAGGGTGGCCTAAGCTGCAAACGCCTTCCAGTCAGTGTTTCCAAAACACTGCTGAAGTGTGGAGTCCGCTTCCTCTGACCAGACTTTAACTGTCCTCACAGTGGGTTTAACACGTCTGATGAGTGGGGAGTACTTAGGGAGCAGGAACAGTGAGAGGTGATCAGACTGACCAAGGTGGGGGAGGGGGACGGCTTTGTAAGCTTCAGCCATGTTAGTGTAAACTTTGACCAGTGTCTTGTCTACTCTAGTGGTGAAGGATACATGTTGGTGGAATTTGGGGGTACAGTCTTCAGGTTGGAGTGATTGAAGTCACCCGCAACAATGAAGGCTGCCTCGGGGTTTTGCGTCTATTGTTTGCTAATGGCAGTATGCAGCTCTTTCATTGCAAGCTTGGCATTAGCATCAGGAGGGATATAGGCTGCAGTCACAACAGTGGAGGTGAACTCTCTGGGCAGATAGAACGGTCTGCATCTAACCAAGAGGAACTCAAGGTTAGCTGAGCAGTGACTCTTGATGATGGTGGAGTCCGTGCACCATGCTTTATTTACTTAAATGCACAGACCTCCACCTCTGGTCTTACCGGAGTCTGTTGTCCTGTCTGCTCGGAGTAAATGACGCCCCATTAGTTGGATGGCGCTATCAGGAACGTCGATGTTGAGCCAGGTTTCCGTGAAGATCAGGATGTTGCAGTCTTTGATCCAGGAGAGAAGGTCCATGGTGAGGAGCGAATACCACCTGAACACAAGTCGTAGTCTGATCAACCACAGCTGGGTCGCCTGGCCGAAGGTGTCTGATGTTGAAAAACCCAAAACACCCAATGACCACAGGTTACATCACTGATGTGTTCAGGAGCATCAATAGATGTATTTGTATCAATTTCGACTGCGCTGTCCTCCCTGGTGGAGGGGTAGACCTAACGGCCCTCGACAACAGCACATTGAACTGGCTACAGAGCCTGGAGGGTGTTACATAACCTCTGCTGCCTCAAATGCAAGTAGAGATTATTATTATTATTATTATTATTATTATTATTGCACTTCCATTGTTTGGTTTTTGAGTATATATATAAGCACACACACACATGTATATATATATATGTGTGTACTTGTGAGTGTGTGTATATATAGATTCACCCACAACTCTCTGGGTGAATCTGATGGTTGGCATGAATATGTCAATGAATATTTCAGAATGGAAGGCAGTGGCGAGTGGAGTGCCGCAAGGCTTGGTGTTGGGGCCGCTACTGTTTACCATATGTATTAATTATTTGGAAGAGGGAATTAGGAGCAACACTAGCAAGTTTGCGGATGACACAAAGCTGGGTGGCAGTGTGAACTGTGAAGAGGATGTTAGGAGGTTGCAGGGTGACCTGGACAGGTTGAGTGAGTGGGCAGATGCATGGCAGATGCAGTATAATATAGATAAATGTGAGGTTATCCACTTCGGCGGCAAAAACAAGGGGGCAGATTATTATCTTAATGGGGTTAGGTTAGGTAAGGTACAGCGAGACCTGGGTGTCCTTGTACACCGGTCACTGAAAGTTGGCGTGCAGGTACAGCAGGCAGTGAAGAAAGCTAATGGAATGTTGGCCTTCATAACAAGAGGATTTCAGTATAGGAATAAAGAGGTTCTTCTGCAGTTGTATAGGGCTCTGATGAGACCACATCTGGAGTATTGTGTACAATTTTGGTCTGCTAATTTGAGGAAGGACATCCATGTGATTGAGGCAGTGCAGCATAGGTTCACGAGATTGATCCCTGGGATGGCGGGACTGTCATATGAGGAAAGATGGAAAATACTAGGCTTGTATTCACTGGAGTTTAGAAGGATGAGGGGGATCTTATAGAAACATATACAATTATAAAAGGACTGGACAAGCTAGAGGCAGGAAAAATTTTTCCCAATGTTGGGCGAGTCCAGAACCAGGGGACACAGTCTTAGTATTAAGGGGAGGTCATTTAAAATTGAGGTGAGAAAAAACTTTTCACCCAGAGAGTTGTGAATTTATGGAATTCCCTGCCACAGAGGGCAGTGGAGGCCAAATCCCTGGATGGATTTAAGAGAGAGATAGAGCTCTAGGGGCTAGTGGAGTCAAGGGATATGGAGAGAAGGCAGGCACGGGTTATTGATAGGGGACGATCAGCCATGATCTCAATGAATGGGGGTGCTGGCTCGAAGGGCCGAATGGCCTCCTCCCGCACCTATTTTCTATGTTTCTATGTTTCTATGTCAGTAGAAAGGGCCTGTTTCTGCAAGACATGACAATATGATTCTCTGACATTTAATAGTAAGTTTCAAAACAATATTGTATATATATATATTATTTTCCTTAAAGCAAAGGCATGTTTTAACTTTCTACACATTGTTTAGAGGAATGTATATATTTTTTATCCGTTAAGAAACTCATTTTGAGTTCCTCCAATATATCCCAATCTGTCAAAACATCAAATTTTGTTTGATAATCATTGACAGGCCTTGGCAATTATATTACAATTAAGTGGACAATGTAAATATTCTTGCTGACCCACCGGCTACAATGTCCATCACACCAGTGCTCTCTGCTACATATTCCTCCAACACGAACGGCATGGTAGTAGTAGATGTGCAGTAGAGTTGCTGCCTTACAGTGCCAGGGACCCGGGTTCGATTCTGACTACGGGTGCTTGTCTGTTCGGAGTTTGTACGTTCTTCCCATAACCTGCATGTGTTTTCTCCGAAATCTTCCATTTCCTCCAACACTCCAAAGGTGTAGAGGTGTGTAGGTTAATTGGCTTGGTATAAATGTATAATGTAGAATTGTCTTTAGTGTGTAGGGTAGTGTTAACGTGCGAGGATCGCAGGTCGGTGTAGATCGGTGGGCCTATTACCCGAAGGGCCTATTACCGTAAGCTGTATCTCCAAACCTAAACTGAAAATATTGTCCTTGCTGCATTCCCCTTTCCATCTTCCACATTTCCATATTCCCATAAGCCACAGAAGGAGGCTATTCAGTATCTCGTTCCTGTCAGTTCTCAGAGCATTCACATCATTCCCATCCGTTCAACTTGCTTTCCTGTAATGTATTATGTTTCAGATGCTCATTCAACTTCCTCCTGAACAACCACCTATAGTAGAGACAAATTTACAGCTTTCACCTGGGGTGATAGGAGCTGTGAAGTGGGGTTTGAGGAGTGTTTGATGCTAGGTTAGTATGCTGCCGATTAGGAGATTGGGATAGTTGTATTGGGGAATCTGGTTTCCAAGTAGTTGAAGGGGTGTTTGGTGACCATGTCAGAAAATAAAGTCTTGATTTCAAAGGATCAGGATTAGGATTTCACTGAAGATTAATGAGTATTGACAGGGTGTCATTCAGTTCAGCAGCAGGGGTGGGTGTCTGATGAGAGCAGAGAGATACAGGGGACTTTTACAAGTTAATTTCCCAGTTCCAGTCAGGGACCTGCTTCTGCAGAATCTCTTTAAAACACCCTGTTGCTGAGGAAGCGGTGCAATTTAATTCCAGTTTTGCAGAGAGTGTCATTGACAAGTGCACCTCAGAACAATGTGCATGAATTTCCCAGGCAGCAGTCTGAAGGAGCACTGAGTGAGGAATGCAGAATTCATTGCACACCTGATATGGAAATTATATCTCCAGTACATGTGTGATCCGTGGTTGGAAGCCTTCTCTCAAATTTCTTGGTTGTTTTGTTTGCTTCCTCTAAAGTACTTTGGAATAACCCATGGCTATAAAAGTTACTAAACACAAGTGTGTATTACCATTGGGGTCAAGTTTTTGCCTACTACCCTGGGATCTGGAATACTGAGCAGGTGAAAGTTGAAATTCCACCACATCTCCAGGGGAATTTAAATTCAAGTGATTAAATAATTCGGGAGAAATAAAATCTCATAACAGTAATGACGACCATGAAACTGCGAATATCATTAAAAAAATTGTTAAGAATGTCCTTCAGGAAAGGAAGGTAGACATAAAATGCTGGAGTAACTCAGCGGGATAGGTAGCATCTCTGGAGAGAAGGAATGTGTGACGTTTCGAGACCCTTCTTCAGGGAAGAAACGTTCATTTCTCACCCTATTTATAGTCTTATGTGGTCTGAAACCTACATAAGATTCCTAACCGTCCTGTGAACTCTCTTAGTAAACTAGTTAGCTCAATTACAGTTTTGAATGGACAATAAGTACTAGCTTCACCAATGATGTCAACATCTGGTGAAGAAATTATTTATTGATTTATTGTTTTTATTTGAAAACCTCCAGTCATTTCAATTAATCTTTTACAGACACAAAATGCTGGAGTAACTCATCAGGACAGGCAACATCTGTGGATAGAATGAATGGGTGACATTTCAGGAGTGAGCCATTTCTTTAGAGGAAGTGTCTTGACACAAACGTCACCCTTTCCTTCTGTCCAGAGATGTTGCCTGTCCCGCTGAGTTACTGCAGCCTTTGGTGTCTATCTTCGGTGTAAACCAGCAACTGCAGTTCCTTCCTACTCAATTAATCTTTTCCTTTGTCCTGCTGATTGTCTGATCTCGCCACATGTGTAATCCATTACTGTGAATTGCCTTTACATGCCTCACTACTCATGCAAAACCTTACTTGACAGGGAAAGGGGCTTTCATTGGAACAATAAGCAAAGAGGTTAGCATGTCTTATCTGTGAGGTGTCCAGATAGACTAGGGTTTTGTAAAGTCAGTCCTGCAGTGATAGTCTGTGCTGAGTTAATTTATCTTTTCAAGTGTTGATGGGGAGACACAAAAATCAATTCATATCCTCAAGAGGGAAAATTAACTCAATCGGAAACATTGCTTACCCCTAGGCCTCTTCTTGTCACTAAAACCATGGTTTATGGTCCAGGCCTAACATTTCCCTATGCTCCTGCTGGCTAGATCGGTTTCATTCTTATTAAGACACAAATGATTCATAACATGCTCTTACCATATTTAGACCTCAGGTACAACCACCTACTCATATAAATACATTGACCTCATTTGACATAATTTGTTATGAGATTTAAATCCTTACCTTTAAATCATCTTGTTCATAACCATCATTGTTACTCTGGCTTTATAACCTCCATTTATGACCTTAATTAGCCTAGATTTCTGATCTATATTTTGCTTTTGTTACCCACTCCCTCCATCACACTAGGAACATTTTCTTCACCTCCGATCCATCCATTCTCTGGAACTACATTCTACACACGGCTTATCTCGTCCTTTCCCCCTTTCTCTGAGCTCACTTTTGCTCCTTTCCATCCAGCCTACTCTTTTTCTGTTGTCCACAATTTCTTGTCATCCTCTGACAAGCAAGGCAGTAATCACAACTTGATTCATGGAGAATACAAGCCCAGAAATACCCGTTACAGAAGTCGCAATGTCCTATTTGCTGAAGCAATTTTCGCGAATCAGTGCTCAATATTATCATCTTGAGAGGCAATGTTTGCACTGGCAGGATTAGAGGTAGTGGAAACATGACAAAGAGCATTGCCATAGGACTGGCATTCGCGATGCATTTTAATTATCCTTGCTGTTATTAGCTGCCAGCAATACAATTGATTAGCTGACAAGAGATTTGGATTTTACTGTATTAGAAGCATGCAATAAATAAAGACTCTTTCCCTGAGTTGTGACAACACTTTCATTGTGAAGGCTGCTTCTGATAGTTAAATTTGAGATTGTAAAGTTGTAATTGAAGAATTATGTTTAAGAAAGAACTGCAGATGCTAGAAAATTGAATGTAGATAAAAATGCTGGAGAAACTCAGCAGGTGAGGCAGCATCTCTGGAGCGAAGGAAATAGGCAACCTTTCGGGTCGAAACCCTTTCTTCAAACACCTCTTCTGAAGAATTATGTTTGTTATACTAAAATATTTTGAAAAGTTAAGTGTAATCAATTATAGAGAATAATTAAATTTGGAAAAAAAAAATCATTCACTGAAAATGCCAAAATAACTTTTGGTTGAAGAATTATAAACAGGAGGCATTTGATAGAATTAATCATGAGCAATTGTTTGTAAAATTGCTAAATAGAGGTGCCCCTAAATTCTTAGTGAGAATTTTAGTGTTTTGGTATGCCCATCAAACGTTTCAGGTTAAATCGGACAATGTTGTATCTGTTCCATTCAGTGTTAGTAACGGAGTGCGGCAAGGAGGAATTTTGTCTCCTATTTCATTTAATGTTTATATGGACGAATTGTCAAATCAGTTAAATAGGCTAAAAACTGGCTGTCTTGTGGGCAACACTATTGTTAATCATCTGATGTATGCAGACGACCTGGTCCTGCTCTGTCCATATAGTGCTGGGTTGCAGCAGATGCTGAAGGTGTGCTCTCAGTATGGCCTTGATTATGACATAAAGTATAACGCTAAGAAAAGCCACAAAATGGTAGTTAGAAGCGCTGAGGACAGGGAATCAACTTTTCCGACCTTTTATTTGTCAGACAGTCCTCTTGCTGTGTGTGAGGAAATTAAATACTTAGGTCATGTCATATCTGATGACTGGAAGGATGACAAAGACCTCTACCGACAGCGCTGTAAAATTTATCTTCAAGCCAACATGCTTATAAGGAAGTTTTATATGTGCTCTGACCATGTGAAGTGTTCCCTGTTCAGAACCTACATCACACCGTTATATACTGCTCAATTGTGGTCTAAGTAAAAGAGTATGCAGAGGCTTAAGGTAGCATACAATGATGCAATGAGGTTGCTACTTCGTGTCCCTAGGTGGCATAGTGCCAGTCAATTGTTTGTGTCCACTAGAGTGCCAACCTGTGAGGCACTCTTAAGACAGCTGATGTTTAGTTTTATGTGTCGTCTGGACAAGTCAGAGAACCACATAATTGAAGCCTCAGTCAGCCCTCTGAAAAGTTGCTATAGATTCACTTCTAGGCTAAGACGGCATTGGTGCAATAGGTTATATATATTTTAGGCTAATATGCAATTTCTTAATGTATCTTTGTAATTCTTTGTACTGTTTGATGTGTATATGGACCTGTGTCTGAAATAATGCTTTAATAATAATAATAATACACAAAACTCTAGGCACAAGAAATTGCAGATGCTGAAGTCTTAAACAAACAAAGTGCTCAAGAACTCAGTTGGTCAGGCAGCACTTGTGGAGGAAATGGACAGATGACATTTCAGGTCAGGTCGGGCCCCTTCTTCAGACTGATATGAGTAGAGGGGAGAAAGTTGCCACCAGGATAAAGCTTGGCAAATGATAAGGGAATACATGTGAAGGGGGGGGAAGATGGATTGAATGACAGAGATAGGTATGTGTGAAGAGGGCTGGAGTATTTGCCAGTCAACACCACCCCCCTTTCACTTGCCCCAAGCCCAACTCTCTTTGTTCAGCTTTCTTCACACCCAATCTAATTAGTCTGAAGAAGGGGCCCCAACCGAAAACATTGTCCATTTCGTCCACAGTTGTCTGATCTGTTAAGTTCCTCCAGCACTTTGCAAACAAAACACTAAATATTTTATAACACTAAATATTAAATATTTAGACTATTAACCGACGTCTACTACAAACCTACTGACTCCCATAGCTATCTTGACTACACTTCTTCACACCCTTTTTCCTGTAAAGACTCTATCCCCTTCTCCCAATTCCTCCATCTACGCCGCATCTGCACCCAGGACGAGGTGTTCCATACCAGGGCATCGGAGATGTCCTCATTCTTTAGGAAACGGGGGTTCCTCTCTTCCATTATAGATGAGGCTCTCATTATAGATGAGGCTCTCACTAGAAACTCTAGAGTTTCCTCGATATACCGCAGATCTGCTCTTACTCCCCCTCCCCCCATTCGTAATAAGGACAGAGTCCCGCCTGGCCGCACCTTCCACCACATCAGCTGTCACATACAGCATATTATCCTGCAACATTTTCGCCACCTTCAACGGGATCCCATTATTGGCCACATCTTCCCATCTCCACCCCTTTCTGCTTTCTGCAGAGACCGTCCCCTCCTAAACTCCCTGGTCAACTTGTCCCTTCACACCCAAACCACCCCCTCCACAGGTACTTTCCCCTGCAACCGCTGAAGATGCAACACCTGTCCCTTTACCTCTCCCCTCGACTCCATCCAAGGACCCAAACAGTCTTTCCAGGTGAGGCAGAGGTTCACTTGCACCTCCTCCAACCTCATCTACTGTATTTGCTGTTATAGGTGTCAATTTCTCTACATCGGCAAGACCAAGCGCAGGCTCGGCGATCGTTTCGCTGAACACCTCCGCTCAGTCTCTTAACCTACCTGATCTCAGTCTCTTAACCTACCTGAACTCCCAGTGGCTCAGCACTAAACATTTTATTATTGTCATGCTACAACAAATTAATTGTTTTATGCAAATTAATTTTGATTGTTCCCCTTGCATGCACGTCTTAAAGAGTCTTAATTAATCATAGATAAGGTGAAGCAAAGACAAAGCTAAATTTTCCATTTGTGTGGGTTAGATAAATACCAGAGATGCTTCTTAGGTCTGCAATGGAATCAGTCCTTTCTATACGAATATGGACTTTGAGCCGAATTCTACAACCCAAAATTCCAAAATTATTCTGTTCAATAGACCCTGAGGATCAGAATCTGGGCATTGAACCAGTCATAGTGTGTTTATTTGCTTGAATATTCAATGTATTAAATGCCAGTTAAATGTGATACTGACAAGCAATGCACATACATAAAATGGTGCATGCATGTAAGTGGCAAGAAAATGATTGAGAAAATTGCTGTCCCAAAACTATTTATATTGGAATTACAATTTTGATTTGTCATAGAGAAAATTGTGAAAAAAGCAAGATTTGGGGAAACAAGTACTTGAGCTCACAGAATTTAATAAATCACAACCTTTACATGATAAATCAGGCTTAACCAAAACTTTATGATGAAACATACATGGTTTTCTGTTAGCTACATATTAGTCTTGAAAAAGTATTTTACTTTTGTAATTTCCTATATTTTTTTTATTGTGAGTTAGAAGTGATAGCGAGAGAACAAATGTGATACTCACCCTGCTTCCAGAAGTTTATTGTTTAATCATTATCATCATAATCATAATCATAATAGTACCTTATTAGCCAAGTATATTTTGCAACATACGAGGAATTTGATTTGCCAAACAGTCCTACCAATAAGGAGCAACAAGACACCCAAATACAATTTTTAACATGAACATCCACCACAGCGACTCCCCACATTCTGTACTGTGATGGAAGGCAAAGAAAGTTCAATCTTCTTCCCTGCTTTCTTGCTATTCACCTAGACCTGGCCATTGTCCCTTGAGCAAGGTTACCTGGTTTACCACTGTGGAGTTTATATCCTGCTAATGCATCAAGCTTTTTTGCTTCTTTTCTGGTTATTTCATAGTGCACTTCCTGCCCATAGTTCAGCACCTTCTATTTCCAACTATTCTGACTTTTTTTTCTATTGCTTCCCTGGAGTTCAGTTCTTCTCGCTTTCAAACTGATGGAAGCCCTTCAAATTACCAGCACTAACAATTATAAAACAACCAAAGACTTTACGAAATACTGCGTAGATGCAGAAATTGTTTAAAATCATGTATGATTTAATTACAATGGATTATACTTGCCGCTTCGCCACAGATTTTCCTCAGTACTTGTTGCTTTGTAACAACCATACTTTAAGGCTTTTGTTAAAGAAGATGTCAACATTCTGAAGGTCAAGTATCAACGTGACTGAATATCCGCTCTGATGCTGGTCTTAGCATTGAGCCCAGCAGTAATGCAGTGACATAGTAAGTTTAGAGATGATACAGAATATAATACATACAATAATATGTTTGCTATGTATCCTTTAGCTTTGTGGTTTTAATTAAGATCAACAGCACAGAAATAGGTTATTTGCCCATTATGACTAGTCTGATCATCAACTATCTATTTATGCTATTCTCGTTATCCAGCATTTTGTTCATAGTCCTCAATGCCTTGGCAGTTCAAGTACTTATAGAGTCATAGAGTCTTACAGTGTGGAAACAGGCCCTTCAGCTCAACATGCCCACACCAGCCAACATAGTACTTGTCTAACTACCTCTCAAACACTCTTGTGAGAGTATTTGCCTCAACCATCCATTCAGACAGTATGTTCCAGATTCTTACCACCCTCTGAGTGAAAATATTCTTCCTTTGGTTCAATTTAAACTCTATCACTTATCCTCAACCTCTGACTAGTTTTGTTCTCATCTGCTTTAGGGAAATGTATCCAATGATCTACCTATCTATGCCACTTAAAAATTTTTTATACTTCTATCGCATCCTTCTTTGCTTCCTTGACTCTAAGGAAAACAAAATCAGCCAGTCCAATCTAACCTCATAATTCTGAATCACTCTATCTCAAAAAATATCACAGTGAGTCTCCTCTGCACCATGTCCAGTATCTGAATTGTGGTCACCAAAAGTGCAGACATACTCCTCAATGGTTCAATAACAAATTCTTAATAATTGTACTATAATCTCCCTATTGTTAATAATTGTACTATAATCTCCCTATTCTTATATTTTAGGCCCAAGCAATTAAAGACAAATATCCTATATGGCTTTGTCACCACAGCATCCATCTGTGTAACAGCTCAAGTATCATTGGACTTACACACAAAGGCCCTTCAGCTCCACAATACCCCAGAGAGCCCCACCAATCCTTATATATGCTCCATCCTTTTTTGTCCTCCATCCAAAGTGCATCATTATGCACTTATCAAGATTAAATTTGATCCTCCACCAATTTTATCAACTGATTAATCTAATCCTGCAGCCTATAATATCCCCCTCACTGTCAGCAGCACCACCAAATATTTTCTGGTGCTTTAATGAGCTTTTAATTAAATAGATTATTTTTTAAATCCGCAACTCATAATTTGTCTCTAAAAATGGTCCTTTGTAATTTAGTCGCTCTGATTAATCAGTTTTTAAAGGTTTCCGTGTGGTTCCCGGAGGTTCCCAGAGATTTTTGTCAGTCTCCCTACCTGCTTCTACTACCTGCAACCTCCGGCAACCACCTGCAGCCTCCGAAAACTGCATGGAAACCTTGGGTGGGGCGCAATGTCTCCAGAGGTTTCCGTTCAGGTTTCCTAGGTGAGACAGGGGCATAAGTTTGTCTACCTATTGGCATCTGGAGAAAGGCAGTGCAGATGTGTAGAGGTTGGGTGATGTGAATCCAGATCTCTTCCAGAATGATTCAGCTCTCTATTTCTCCTGAGAATTTCATTCAAGCTGATTCATATTTCACCAAATGCAAGTTCTGTCCTGAAGAGACGCAATTGGGAAAATAATTAGAACATTTAATTTTAAATTGTGTTTTCTAGAAACAAACTTACGTTTTTAAAATGTACTCTGTAATGCTCTTGAAGCTTGGTTTCTAAAACATATTTTAAGTTCTGGATATACCTTCCAATAGAGAACATTTCCTTCAGTGAACAGTTCATCTTGTATACAGGGAAATGTTAGTGAATGAGGCCTGTTCATATTGCAAGTTTGTGTATAGTTAATGAAATTTGCAGAAATCTTAGCAAGTTATAGCTGTTATTTCAAGGCGTAAAGATTCCACCACTTGGCTGATTTATAGCTTTGTCTTTCCACTTAAACCTCAAGGCCTAGATAGGGTGCAGCTGAAACTGTGTAGTGTTTAACATGCACTTAATAAAAATACATTGAAGTCTGTTTTTACATTTTTGTGAGTTTTACTTCCTGCTTCTTTTTTTCTCTCAGAATCCAACCTTCCTCTCCCACTCATGCCACTCACCATATGTTTTCTGTCTGTCACCCTGTTTCTGATTCTGTTCTTAATTTGAACTGGTTTAGATATGCTCCGGGTCTTGTTGCCATCATTATCATTTGGCACTTCCAGCAAAAGTGGCAAAAAATAATAATTGGAGCTGAAGAACGAGGAAGAATAAAAACATAATCACAGCAAGTTTGCTGCGTAAAGCAAATTCTGGACCATTGTTTGGGACTGGAAAAGAGCACAGTGGTTATAATTTTGCGTACTTTTTACTTTTGAATGTGGTGTTTAATGATCTACTCCAGAGACATGTGGTTCACAATTAAATCCTCAGGGACATGTTGAAGCTGCGTGCAGTCACTCAAAGGCTCACTAGGCAATGACACCGTTTATAACCCTCCCGCCATTGCACATTAAGAAGTAGAAATCTATGATAAAATTCCATGAATTGTGTTTTCTTATGTACATATTAAAAACACAGAAGGCATTTTAGCCCATCGTATTTGTCCTATTCCACTTCTCCTTATTTTCCCTGTTCCACTGTACTTTATTCTCTCTCATTTATGCCCTTGACTCACCTTTTTAATGAATGACAAGACTAAGTGGGACCCGTTGGGTCCCAGCTTCACACGGGAGGGCTGGTCCCCCAATGCAATATTCAACCTCTCCACCAATTCCAGTATACACACACACACACACACATGCGCAGACACACGCAGACACAGACGCAGGCGCAGACACAGGCGCAGGCACACACGCACACGCACACGCCAAGTAAACTTTCTTGAATCTACTCACATAGCTGAGCGCGGCCTCTCCACTGTGGGGCTTCCGCAGTCAGCGGTACTTCCGCAATCAGCGTGACCTGTCCACTAAGCGGAAGTCACAAAATGAGCGGGACTTTTGGACTAAACACAGTCGGAACTAATAAAGCATTTATTCCATCGAAACACAGTTGGACCTAACAAAGCATTTATTCTTTCCAAACACAGTCGGACCTTATAAAGCATATATTCCTTCCAAATACAGACAGGCCTAATAAAGCATTTATTCCTTCCAAACATAGTCGGACCTATTAAAGCATTTATTCCTTCCAAACAAAGTCGGACCTAACCAGTTTCAAGCACAGGCAGGGCAGCAGGCTAAACAACTCATGGCATTGTCATTTAATTTCCAATTAAGCATTGCACTTTCAAGCACAGTCAGGGCAGTAGGCCAAACAACTCATGGCATTGTCATTAAGGCCTAACAAATCATTTATTGCAGGTACATTGCAGATACACAGTTGATTCACAGCTTAGAATGACAGTTGTGGCCTCCCTCTCACAATCTTGCAGTGACTGGCTCATGTCCAGGCATCCGGGGTTTTATAGTCCTGTACCCCCACCCCTCAGAAGGGGCGTTACCTTCACCATGGTGATTGACAGGCGAGAGGACCAATAAGCTGATCTCAAGGTTTTTTTTAAATCGCAGAATTTTTTTATTTTTCATTGATGAGAAAAATCCTCGGGGCTGGCTCAGTGAAGGAGGACTGTGAGTAAGATGGCTAACAATCACAGCGATACAGGGTAGCGTTATTTCTAAAATCAATATAGAGCGCAGACAGGAAGTGGTCAAGGTGAGACTTTTAGTTGTATAGATATATAATGTTGTGCTTATATCGATTAATTGGAATAGCATGATCTGTGTTGAAAATACTGGCACAAATATTCAGTATTATATAGAAATGTGATATTTTATTATGAATCAAATATATTTTTAATTAAATAATAAAATACATAATAATCCAAACTGATACACTGCATAGTGTGTGCTGCATTTTAGTAGAGATTGAGGCCCTGTCTGGCTTTTCAGGAGGACATAAAATATTCAGGAGGACATAAAAACTGGTAGCAAAAATAATTGGCATTATAGTGACACAAATCAGACCTTTACATTATCAAAAATTACAGAGGGCAAACATTCGTGCACTCAAAAATTATGGGGGTCATTCTGACAGGCCAATGAAGCTACCAACAGAGGCCACAATGGAACTAAAATGGTGGAATATTCCTGGCATTATAACCATATAACCATATAACCATATAACAATTACAGCACGGAAACAGGCCATCTCGGCCCTACAAGTCCGTGCCGAACAAATTTTTTTTCCCCTTAGTCCCACCTGCCTGCACTCATACCATAACCCTCCATTCCCTTCTCATCCATATGCCTATCCAATTTATTTTTAAATGATACCAATGAACCTGCCTCCACCACTTCCACTGGAAGCTCATTCCACACCGCTACCACTCTCTGAGTAAAGAAGTTCCCCCTCATATTACCCCTAAACTTCTGTCCCTTAATTCTGAAGTCATGTCCTCTTGTTTGAATCCTCCCTATTCTCAAAGGGAAAAGCTTGGCCACATCAACTCTGTCTATCCCTCTCATCATTTTAAAGACCTCTATCAAGTCCCCCCTCAACCTTCTGCGCTCCAGAGTATAAAGACCTAACTTATTCAACCTATCTCTGTAACTTAGTTGTTTAAACCCAGGCAACATTCTAGTAAATCTCCTCTGTACTCTCTCTATTTTGTTGACATCCTTCCTATAATTGGGCGACCAAAATTGTACACCATACTCCAGATTTGGTCTCACCAATGCCTTGTACAATTTTAACATTACATCCCAGCTTCTATACCCAAATCATTATAAGCAATCGAGTCTTTCCGTGCTCAGAATAAACCAGTTTATATTTAACTGCACTGTCCAAATGCATTTACCTCTTGAGCTAGCCCCGCAACCTTTTAGTTCTGTGGCCATCCACCACCTAGAGTTGTCTGTGAGGGGCAGCCAAGATTCCAGGTAATCCATTCTGAGAATCTGCACCAGCAACGCTCTGGTAGTCTGTGACTGCATAAACTGACACCTTCACTAATTTTTGTGGAGGCAGCATCTGTGAAAAGAAAAACAAAACCAGAAGTGAGAAAGAGACCATCAACACCTCTTTCCAGCGCGGCGACCCGGGCAAGGCATCGCCCGCTCCGCAATGGTGCTCCAGTTCTGTGCTGCCGCCGAAGCCGGGGTTCTGGCCGTTCCCTTCAGGAAACGCCGCTCCAGGCCCGCTCGTAGGCCGTGAGGACGGGTCAAAGGTGCTGCCCGGACAAAAGCCGCCTCTCCGACCAGGTAGGGGCCCTGAAAAGGAGTTTCCCCCTTTCCCCACCCCCACATAAAAAAAGACTAGAACTCTGAAAAACAAAAATTCAACCAACTAAAAATAAAAAAAAGTGATGAAAAAACAGACAGCTGGGCAGCCATACCCATACAGGATGACGCCCCCTATACCATATAGGCTTTCATAGCATGGTGACAATAATTATATGTAATATTCTAAGTGCTGTTTCACCAAAGTTTGATAATTTAACCTAGCTTTATTTATATTAAATTAAATCCACTGGAAATGAACAGTACCCCTTAATTGTTTTTTTTTTATGAACTTGCCAACTTTTCATAATGGATGTAATTGTACTGCAAAATTACTTTGTTTCTTTATCTCACCTGGACTGGCATCTAAATAATAGATGACTTGTCCATTTTTCCTACCAAATTACAGTTTTGTTCCAGCGTTGGCAAAAATGTAAAGAAAAATAATCCGGAATAAAACTAGACTTGAACAAGTGTTAATTAACTAGAGAAAACTAGGCTCTGGGAGATGGAGACTAGTCACAGAGGGCAGCTAGTAAGTCCTACAGCAGTACCTCTTGTAGGGCTGCACAGTGTTTCTCCCTCATCAGAGGGGAGTATAGGGGGTCAATTCTGGGCTGAACCTGAAGAGGGGTGCAGAACATACCCCTAGTGAACATGGGGTGCAAGACAACCTATTGGAAGACACTTACCATCAGGGAACTGCAAAACACTAAATGTTCCAGTGTCAACCAGTGTATTTGAAAACATGGCTGTGCCAGGGACGTGAAACAACAGAAAGTTCTGAAAGTCCTAACAGCGGGAATTACGGGTTTCGCCCGCACAATAAACAAAAAAGACATGACACAAGATCACCAGGATGCACTGGCTTTATTTTGCAACTACCAATACGTGTAAACAGCATTAGAAGAAGTGCCATCCAACCGGCTATTACTATTTGGAGGCAACTTATCAAAACAGGTAAAAGAACTTGACAAAGAGGGTAAAACCCTGGGGCTCATTAAAGCAACGTCTAAAAACTACTTCATGGGGAATGCGCTAACCCTCAACACCGACCCAACTACAGATCCAGACACCGGCACCTCAACGTCCACGGAGGATGCCGAAAAAGTAACAAACCGACCAATACTAACCATGGAGGTGGGTGGGTCTGGTTCCTTACGAGGTTGGTGGGAAATTACAATTCTATCTGGATGCATGGAATAAATTAACTACCGACACTTATATTTTCAGAAGTATAGGGTTATACCATAGAATTTATACAAAACATAATCCCCCAGTTCAGCATGTACCAAACCGAATGTTCGTGCTTACAAGCAAAGAAAAAATCAAAAGCTGAACTACAGTGCCCATATAAAAAAGGAATAATGGAGGATATCCAACACGAATCACAGGAATTTGTGTCCAAAATCTTTATCATAAACTAGATGGTGGTTGCCACATCATCATAGATTTGACTAATTTGAATATTTTCATACTATATATTCATTACTAGATGGGAACCTTTGTTACTGCTAAGCAATTAATTCCTAGGTTACTACATGGCAAGCATCGTATTAAAAGATGCTTACTACACAGTACCCATTAGAGGTGACCACAGATGTTATTTAACACAATGGATCATCTGCGGTACACCCTCAACACAGTTCACATGTCAATAACTTTGCCGAAAGAAAAGGTTACAGCCTTAATGGAGGCTTGCAGCAAAACAAAACCATCCATCAGACTGGTAGCAAAAATAATTGGCATTATAGTGGCTGCGTTTCCAGCCACACAAATCGGACCTTTACATTATCAAAAATTACAGAGGGCAAACATTCGTGCACTCAAAAATTATGGGGGTCATTCTGACAGACCAATGAAGCTACCAACAGAGGCCACAATGGAACTAAAATGGTGGAAACATAACATTAGGCATTCTTCCGATCCAAATATTATCAGCTACCTGTCTATGGAACTACATACTGATGCCAGTGCACTTGGATGGGATGCTATCAATTCCATCTCCAGCTGTGGGGGAGATGGAATGCACAGGAGGCATCATTATTACAAACACTGGGCATAATCTACCTGGGAATGTTGAGTGCATTCCATGGCATTAAGTCATATTGTTCTGGGTTATATCACCAGCATGTTAGACTACAAATTAACAACACCACCGTGGTAGCATATATCAACCATATGGGTGGAAACATATCGACATCATGTGACAATCTGGCCAACACAATTTGGCAATAGTGTATCCAGAGAGATATTTGGATATCAGCTACCTACTTACCAGGCAAACTGAATTAGTGGCAGACAACAGGTCACGCTAATTCTATGAAAACACTGAATGGATGTTGGATAAAAAAGGTATTGCTGAAATTACAGCATGGTATGGAACACCAGATATCGACCAATTCGCATCCATTCTCTCACCAGTTATCGAATTATGTTCATGGGAACCAGAACCTGGGGCAGTGGTACAAATGCATTTTCGCTGCATTGGGGGATTATTTATTTATGCATTCCCTCCTTCTGCCTCATCAGTCGGGTATTTAGGAATGTACAGTAGACTCCGCGTCTGGTATTTTGATAGTACCCGATTGGCCTACTCAACAATGGGTCCCGGTGATACACAACATGCTTTTAGAACCACGCATCACCATCCATCATAGACCTAATTTAGTGGTTCTTCCCACAACAAGGGGTAGTTACCCATGTCATAATTATATAAACCTATTAATTTATAGAGTTGAAAGCACCTCTACTACACCTGGGACTGATGGACCGAACAGTGGATATTATTTCAGCAGCCCACAGACAGTCCACCAAAAAAAACCCAGTACTTGGTGTCATCAAGAAATGGGAAGTACTGTCACAACAATAAACATCACCCACAGATCTATGAACATCTCATCTGTTCTGCAATTCCTGGCAAGCCTCCATTGCGATGAGAGGCTCAGTCATAGTGCCATCAACTGCGCCAGAAGTGCTCTGTCAACATACCTGTGGCAAGGAACAGAGCGGCATTCTGTTGGGACACACCCTGTTAACCAAACTCATGAGGGGCATTTTAATGTTAATCCCCCAAGAACCAGGTACCCCCAAATATGGGATGTGCGCATTGTACTGACCATGTTAAGAAACTGGTCTCCAGCTACAGCTCTGTCCCTACAGAAACTGACTATGAAAACAGTCATGCTGATGGCCTTGGTCACGGCACAAAGGGTCCAGTCACTACAGAAACTAAGGCTGGACAACATGATTATTTCATCTGGAAATTTAACTTTTCACATCAATGAAATAGTCAAACAGAACAGACAGGGGTCAGCAGGCCTAAAAACAGAATTCAGGGCCTACCGGACAGATGGTCGTCTCTGTATTGTAACACACTTACTATTATATATGGAGTATACTAAGATCATCAGAGGGAAAGAAATGTCACTTTAATCAGCTACAAACAGCCACTCAAAACAGTGACAGTCCAGACCATCTCTAGATGGCTAAAAAAGGTCCTAATAAAGGCTGGAGTAGACACTAGCATTTTTAAATCTCACTCCACCAGGGCTGCAGCTACATCAGCAGCTATGAAGTTGGACGTTCCTATGGACCAAATCCTCAAGACAGCAGGATGGTCAACAGAGGAAACTTTCCAACGACTTTATAACAAACCAGTCATTGAACCTGGAACATTTGCAGAAACAAATTTAAGTTTTGTAATATAATTTACCCCATAAATAGGGGCAGTAATTAGTGTTAATATATTTATCGTTGGGTTTCAATATCGTATTGATGTCTAATGATGTCTGCCCCATCAAGGCAGATGTGATGCATGGACTCGTTTCCACGGCATGAAATCACAGAGCTTTAAAATCTTCACGTAGTCACTCACATGAGGCCGAAGTAAAATAGTAAGATTAAACGAGAACTTACCAGTTTGAAGTTTGATCGTTATTTTATGAGGAGTAACGTTGAGGGGATGCATGCCGTCCGCTCCCACCCTTGATCATATACTCAACTGGTATCTCTTTTCTAATCTTACTATGTTTAGTCATTACAGTTATCTGTGATTTCACACCGCTGCTTTGAAGAATGACACGCATGCGACCTGGCGGGGTTCTTCACGTATTCCCTCAACGTTACTCCTCATAAAATAACGATCAAACTTCAAACTGGTAAGTTCTCGTTTAATCTTACTAGTCATCTTCATAATTATCTATGATGAACTTTATAAAGTCAATATCCTTGACATGGGCTCGGAGGGCATAAGGGCTTGTTTCTGTTCTGTATTTCTCCATGACAATGGATATGATATTTGTTCATTAAACAATATGCAAAATAAATGAACAATGCATTTACTTCAATCATTATGGGAACTTTTCATGCACAGACATACATATTTCCCACAATAACTGCAACAGTATCTACACTTCCATGCTACTTTTATTTGCACTGGTCTGAAATTAGATATTATGCTTTATTTTACAAATAGATAAATATAAATAAATGGGCATAAGAAAATCAAATGAAATTTGAAAAAAAATCAAACTAACCATTTCGTAATTTTGAGAATTATGGAAAATACAGGATATGTTTATGTTGTTATTTTCCAGTGGAAAAGCAGAGGGAAATTATTCATCATTGCACATTATATCATATAAATGTTTCGCTATTTTCAGTTCCCAATGTTAAGGGATTTTAAAATTGAATGTATTTAACTGCCTTGCCTCCAGCATTCAAGTCGTGTTATGTCCAAATTTAGTTCAGTTTAAAGATACAATGTGGAAACAGGCCCTTTGGCACACCGAGACCACGCCGACCAGCGATCCCCGCACATTAACACTATCCAACACACACTAGCGACAATTTACACATACACCAATACAGTTAACCTACGAACCTGTACACCTTTGGAGTGTTGGAGGAAACTGAAGTTCTCTGAGAAAAAACATGCAGTCACGGGGAAAACATACAAACTCCGTACAGACAGCACCCGCAGTCGGGATCAAACCTGGATCTCTGTCGCTGTAAGGCAGCAACTCTACCACTACACCACCTTGCACCAAATTGATGAATATCCTTGGTAAAAGAGTGAGGTAGAAAATAAATATGTATCCAACATTTTGATTTCCTGTGAATCCACATGGGTGAACTCTTATATTACGGAGAACATGAATCAACCACTAACTATTCCAGGAAAAAGGAGAACTGATTATTGACAGTGCAGATAATTTTATTGTTCAAAAGTAGACATTTTATGTATTATACCACTGCAGCAGATTATGATGTTAAATCCTGGAACAAGTCCCAAATTTGAGTATGACACATCATTATTAACTACATGTGCAAGAAGGAACTGGAGATACTGGTTTAAACTGAAGATAGACAAAAAGCTGGAGTAACTCAGTCGGACAGGCAGCATCTCTGGAGAGATGGAATGGGTGACGTTTCAGGTCGAGAAGGGTCTGAAGAAGGGTCTTGACACGAAACATTACCCACTCCTTCTCTGCAGAGATGCTGCCTATCCCGCTGAGTTACTCCAGCATTTTGTGTCTATTATTAACTACTGTTCACCTGTTAGTTAATGACCTGACAGGCTGTTGAATAATCATATGACACTCGTGGCATTGTTCTAGAACTACCGAGTACAAATTATTGCCCTGGCAATACATTCATTATTACAAAGAGAACAAAAATTTAAATCACCGTGAATACACAACAGTTTAAACAATGAATATTGAGTTTACAATAAAACGTGTGTTTCTTCATGCATAAATGCAAGAAAATTAATTATATTCTAATTAGCATTTTCTTTCATGATTTTTGAAACGCATGTTGCATTTTCTTTATCTAAATTAACAGATTGTGTTTGCTCCAAACCAGCAGTCGCCTAAACCCTTACTTTTGATAAGCATTGACCTTAATCCCTTGTGAGGGACCTCCATGTCGACTCTGAACTGATGCTAATGCTATTAATGATGAGATCAAAGTGCCTGCAGTCTATTGTGTTGCGGACTTCCTATCTTATCAGTTACATTTTGTCTTTCTCACATCTGTACAGGAGAGTGAAGCTTACCTTAAACAGCCGTGACACCCTTTGGAACCTGGATGGCAACTTAAACTCAACTTATTTTCTGGTCAAAGCACAATTTGTTTAACTTCCAATAGACACTCAGTTGTGACTTCTATGAAGACAAGAAATTGTTTTTGAATGTCAATTGGATAACATGTTGGAGTAAGTGGTTATTCCCATTACTGCAACCAAACCAATTACTGATCTATCTCCTTCATTGAACTGAACAAGGGTTTCCAATTGTTGGCACTTCAAGTAGAATTTCAGTACCACACATTCCTAGTGACATTTAAAGACACTTTTGACTGCAAGCAGGTGTTGTTTGCTAATATCATCAACCTCAGCAGTATCTGCTAGGTTTTGTGTCCAACTGTCATTTCAATTTTGTCAACGGGATGCCAGGAAATATGGTGAATAAAGTCAGTCAGCTATCTACTTTCCACCAAGAAAGCTATCTATTTTCCACCATAGGTGGCAAAATGGCACAGTGGGTAGAGCTGCTGCCTCACAACACCGGAAACCTGGATTCCATCCTGACTTTGGGTGCTATGTGCATGGAGTTTGCATGGTTCCCCTGTGGCCATCATAGATTTTCTCCGGGTACTCCGTTTTCCTTCCCACATCTGCAATACATATGGGTTTGTAGGTTAATTGGCATCATTTGTAATTGCTCCCAGTGTGTAGTGAATGGATGCAAAAGTGGGATAATGTAGAACTAGTGTGAACGGGTTGATGGAGGTTCAGAGTGAATTTGATGGGTCAACGGGCCTGTGTCCATACTGCATCTTTCAGTCAAGCAATGAATCAGTGACCAGACAAGCTGCAGTGGACGTGGGTGCTGTGTGAAGAGTATCAGAACAGAAAAAAACTGTTCTGTTGAAATATGCCCGTTATACTAAGTATGTCATGCTGTCTAACATAAATCTTATGTCATTTATATCTTCCATTCATTTTTACACTACTTTATTTATTGTTCCTGACCTCAGGAGTTATCCTTCCCTGCATTCAATTACTCTCAGAATTATTGAATAATTCATCACTCCACCTTTCACTCGTACACATTCCTGGTGTTAAAATTTGTATTTCTTAGTCTTGCGGGAGGGTGGTGGGGGACCAGGATACCCTGCTAGCAGAGATGTCCCACTGAATTTAATGTCATAGCCATAGAATCATACTGCGTCAAAACAGGCCATTTGGCCCAATGAGTTTGTTAATGAAACTGAAAATCAATTTTTTCCAATCCCATTTTATTTTTCTCACATTTCCATAAACTCCTTGCTGATTCTACCACTCATTTCCACATCAGGGACAATTTACCCAAATTCTTGGGATATGGGGGAAAACCGATCACTTGGAGAAAGTCCATAAGAACACAAAGATAACATCAAACCCCTACACAGAGAGTACCAAAGGTTAAGATTGAGACCAATCACAGGAGCTGCGAGGCAGTACTCCAATAGTTCTTCCTCTGTGCCACCAGATAGTGATATTTAAAAGTGTTTTTGTCTGTTTTTTTCTAGTAGCCTACCATACTGAGAAGATATCATTTAAGTTGGAAAGCCTGAACTGATACACCTCTTCTGTGGAGCAGAGAACAAAGGTAAAGTCATCAGGAGATTGAGGCCATTGCGATGAGATTGTGCATGTTGAAGTGATAGACATTTACTACATTGATGTTTATCAAGGACCATAGATCCTATGATTACAAAGGGATCATGAATATCCTAAGGTGAGGAAAAAACTTTATCAGGTTGATTGTGGAGACTCAACGGAAAGTGTGGACATTGGGTTAACCATTTAGCTGGGTTGGAGCAATATTGTGGAGATCTGAAGAGATCATGGAGTTTGGTGGAGATTACAGTTTTGAGGAGCATTGTCATGGTCAGAATGGATTCTCAAAGAAATCATGGAGCCAAAGCAATTGAAGGGCAATTGTGTCAGGCCATTGTGGAGAGACTATGGCAGAGTGGGAGTGATGATGGAACTTTGCATTGTTGGGAAGCGAAAATCTGTACAGAAGGAAACAGGTTTACATGGAGTGCTTGGGTGCTATGGGTGAAACCCAGCTGCTTCGCTTGAACCACAAGCAGTGATGGAGACACACCTTTTAACTAACCCCACACTATCACAATTCAACATACAGGCTTCCTGAAGTTTTGGAAAACTGGACCAGAGTAAAAAATCTGATTGTATTCTACAATCTGAGGCCTGATTCTCATTTTGGATAATCAAATCTGAGCAAATGTGACATCCATCTTCCAACCCCGCTATGTTAAAATCAGTAATGGGTGTGTTCACGACAGGTGAATGACCCGGAATGTCGATTTTTTTACTCTGGTCCAGTTTTCCAAAACTTCAGGAAGCCTGTATGTTGAACATTTCGACAGCGGTGTGACCTTCAGGCCAATCCTCTCATCGAGCGGGTGAAGTTCTTCTCACAAAACCATAATGAGGGTGAGGCTATTGAATCATTTGTGTGTGCGATCAAAAAAGCTGCTGGAAGCTGTAGGTTTGGTGAGCTTCGGGATGAGATTATTAGAGACAGATTAGTGTGCGGTATTATTAACGACAAACTAAGAAGATAGCTTGTCCGTGACCCTGCCATAACTTTGGATAGGGCAGTCGCTGTCTGCGAAAATTATGAGCTGTCTGTCAGAA
Source organism: Leucoraja erinaceus (assembly GCF_028641065.1). NCBI lineage: Eukaryota > Metazoa > Chordata > Chondrichthyes > Rajiformes > Rajidae > Leucoraja > Leucoraja erinaceus. Next base: position 36,397,666 of record NC_073382.1, on the reverse strand, counting down.
TGCTAACAGAGGCGCAACATTCCACAATGGGAATTGCTAGTGTCCAGGCTTCATTTCCTAGACGATCGAAGCAAGAGATAACAATGCAAGCACAGTTTGATATGCCTGTGACAAGATTTATTACAAAATGCACCAATTGCAGTGGTCCACATGTTGCAAGAAAGAAGAGTTGCCCCCACTTTTGGCCAAATTTGCCATGGTTGCAAATGGTGCAACTATTTCTGGAGATGTTGCAGACCTCTGCCCAGCAGAGAGAAGCCAAAGCAATTTGTGAATCTGCTACAGACGGAGCCTTTGTCTGAGTTATCTGATAGCAGCACTGACGATAAGCCTAAAGTGGATGGCGTGATTCTGCAAACACATTCCATTGTAAGACAAAATGTGCAAAATAGTGAGCCCATTGCCACTGTGAAGGTAAACAACAATGCGATTGAAATGAAGATCGACAATGGAGCGACATGTAATGTTTTGCCTAACGAGTCGTTTATTCATGTTCGGAATGCAGAGCAATTAAAAACTTGCAGTGCTACTCTCGTGGCCTATGGTGGAAGTGAACTTAACCTGGTGAGTATTGTAAAGCTGCAGTGCCATCTAGGGGTTCAATCATACAAGCTGGAGTTTGATGTCATCGACAGCAAGGTCATGCCACTTTTGGGCTATGACCTATGACCCGAAGGACTGGTTTCCTTCAGCAAGGCTGTGCATCTCTAACTCCCTTTGAAGGTTGTACCTATGGTGGCATCACCTGTAAAGAGTACTGCTGAGGGGCTGTACCGAACGCGTGCAGGACGGGTCTGCAAGCCTGTGATAAGATACAATGACTTTGGCTAGAGGCAGATCCTGGACTCTAACTAACTATAACTGATATTACTCACATTGCATCCTCCGCCACTTTGCTATAGATGATATCCTTATATATTATGTCTTTGCAACTTTTGTATTTAACCTATGGGAAAGCCTAAGAAGGAGGATGTAGATCAATCACTATTGCTGATTTGATCCCTGTCTGGTTTTGCTATTGCAGACCCAATCCATAATCCATGTCAGGTTTCCACTATGCCATCTTGTGGAAGGTGAGCAACCATGCTTTCAGTTTAAACTAAGACTTCGAGCCTAGAGTACCTATTTATATGGTTCCTGTATGTATTCTCATTAAAGTACACATTATGAAGTTTTATGACGCAGTGTCAATAGTACTTTATACAATGGAGAGTCTGAGTGAACAGAACAACGGAAAAAGGAGAGGGCAGTGACAAACCACTAATGGTGTGGACTACGCAAAAGTAGAACATTTAAAACTCCCCTGAGCGTGTATATTGTTTTGCAGCAATAATTTCTGTTAGCCTTGATTTAATTGTTAGTTTTCCTGGTCATGGAGTTGCACAGCACAGAAACAGATCATTTTCCCACCATGTCCATGCAACCTCTTTTGTCCCTCTATTCATATTCTTCTATCTTTGCCGATTCAGTACTTATATAAATATCTTTTATAGAGTGGTTGTATCTGGTTCCACCATCTCCTCTGGTGGTGAGATTTTTTAGTTTTAAGATCATTTTAAATAAAGGCAGGATGGGCCCTGGAATTAAAATTCTAAATTGAGACAAGGTCAACTTTGAAGGTATTAGACAAGAACTTGCTCAAGTTGATTGGAGTAGGTTGTTTGCAGGAAAAGGAACATCTGGAAAGTGGGATGTTTTTATCTGTGTTCTGACAAGAGTTCAGGGCTATCATGTTCCTGTTGAATGAATGAATGAATGAATGATTGAATGAATGAATGACTGAATGATGACTGAATGCATGAATGAATGAATACGTTTATTGGCCAAGTATTCACATACAAGGAATTTGCCTTGGCGCTCCATCCACAAGTGACAACATGACATACAGTGACAGTTAAGAATGACATGTAAAACATTAAACATTAAAAATAAAACATTATAAATTAAACATGAATTACATAAAATACCAGAGCAAAAGGAGGCTATAGATTTTTGGTTATTGAGTAGAGCAACAACTAGTGGAAAAAAACGCTGGTTTTATGTCTGGCTGTAGCAGCTTTGACAGTCCGATGTCACCTTCCAGAGGGGTGATTCAAAGAGTTTGTGGCTAGGGTTAGAATGGCAAGAAATTATCTTACCCACTCGCTTCCTGGCCCTTGCAGTGTACAGTTCGTCAATGGAGGAAAGGTTGCAGCCAATAACCTTCTCAGCTGATCGGACGATTCGCTGCAGCCTCCGGATGTCGTGCTTGGTGGCTGAGCATGATGGAGAAGGTGAGAACAGACTCTACGATGGCTGAATAGAATTCGACCATCATTGCCTGTGGCAGGTTGTGCTTCCTCAGTTGCTGCAGGAAGTACATCCTCTGTTGTGCCGTTTTGGCTGTATAGTCGATGGTGGCCACCCCCATTTAAGATCATTGGAGATGACGGTTCCCAGGAACTTAAAAGACTCCACAGATGTGACCGTGGTGTTGTTGATGGTGAGTGGGGTGAGGGGAGGGGGAGCTCTCTAAAGTCTGCAATCAATTCCACTGTCTTAAGAGCATTGAGCTTCAGGTTGTTGCAATAGCACCAGGACACCAGCTGTGTCACTTCCTTTCTGTAGGCAGATTCAACCCCATCCTGGATCAGTCCAATCAGGGTTGTGTCGTCCGTAAACTTGAGAAGCTTGGCAGAGGAGTCAGTGGAGGTGCAGTCATTGGTGTAGAGAGAGTAGAGGAGAGGGGCGAGTACGTAGCCTTGCGGCTAGACTTGAAGGTCAAGGCAGGTGGGCGTAAGGAAGCTTGGATGATGAGAAGAATTGGGGCTTCCATCAAGAATAAGAAGGAGTCCTGGGAAATGAGGCGTGTTACTATTTTAACATTTCAGAGGTGCCAGAATAGTGGAGGTTGGCAAATGCTGTGCCCCTATTTAAGAAGGGCTACCAGGACAAGCCTGGGAATATAAGAAGGTGAGTCCAACGTCTGTGGTTTAAAAGTTACTAGAGAGTTGTCTGAGGGATTATACAAGCATTTAGATAGGGCTGATTGGGGACAGTCAGCACAATTTTGTACATGGGAGATTGTCTCACAAATCAGATTGAGTTTTTTGAAGATGTAAGCAAAAAGGTTAATGGGGGCAGAGCTATAGACATTGTATATATGGATTTCAGCAAGGCATTTGACAAGGTTCTGCATGGTAGGCTGCTCTGGAAGATTACGTTGCACAGGATCCATGGAGAGCTTGCTGATTGGATAAAAAAATAGCTTCATGGAAGGAAGCAGATGGAGATGGTGGAAGTCAATTTTAAAGACTGGAGGCTTGTGACTAGTGATGTGCCTAAGGGTTAAGTGGCTGGCTCATTGCTTTTTGTCATCTACATCAATAGTCTGGATGAGAACATTGAAGGCATGACTAATAGTTTTGCAGATGATATTGAAGTGGGTTGTACTGTAGATAGCAAATATAGTTATCAAAGGCTACAGCAGGATCTTGATCTTTTTGGGTAAGTAGGCAGAGGAATGGATAATGGAGTTTAATGCAGATAAGATTCAAGATTCACGATTCAAGAGGGTTTATTGTCATTACAACCATATACACAGTACACAGTGCAATGAGATAACATATCCCTCAAACCTCGGTGCTACATAGAACACAATTGGCCTACATGCTACATACAGTATATAGATATACTACACTATACACATGGTGCAAAACCTTTCTTACTAAAGTGCAACAAAGTAAATAGAAAATGTACAAAACAGCAACGCAGGACAGTAGACAACAGTGCAACAGAGTGCAATGCACACAAACCAAGCATGCCGAGGGTGCAGTGCAGAGCTTATATAGCAGCAGAGATTGGGGGGGGGGGGGGGGGGGGGGGGTGAGGGTGTGTGTGTTCAGATCAGTCCCTGAGCATTGAGGAGTTGGATGGCCTGGGGGAAGAAGCTGTTGCATAGTCAGGATGTGAGGGATCGTATGCTTTGGTACCTTCTGCCAGATGGGAGGGGGGAGAAAAGTTTATGTGAGGGGTGGGTGGGGTCCTCCGCAATGCTGTTTTTGTTTGCAGATGCAGCTTGTGGTATAGATGTCTGAGATGGGGGGGAGAAAGACTCCGATGATCTTTTCGGCTGTTCTCACTAAGTGTGAGGTGTTGCACTTTATGGTCTAACCAGGGCAGGACAGTTAATGGCAGAGTCGCTGGGGAGTGTTGTAGAGCAGAGGGATCTAGGAATGCAGGTACATAATACCTTGAAAATGGTGTCACGGTGGTCAAGAAAGTTTTTGACACATTGGCATTCATCAGTCAGTATAGAAGTTTGGATGTTCGCTACAGCTGTACAAGGTGCATGGTGCAGGTGTGGCCACATTTGGATTATTGTTTTCTGTTTTGATCACCCCATTATAGGAAATATGTTGTACAGTTGGAAAGAGCACTGAGAACATTTACGGGGATGTTGCCAGGACTCAAGGGCCTGAGCTACAAGGAAAGGTTGGGCAGACTAAGATTGTACTCCTTGGAGCGTAGGAGGATGAGAGGCGTTCTTATATAGAGGGGAATAGATAGAGTAAATTCCTGAGGGGAATAGATAGAGTACATTTTTTCAGGGCAGGGTTTTTTAGTTAGTAGGGGAATCAAGAACTAAAGGACATCGGTTTAAAATGAGAGGGGAAAGGCATAATAGGAACCTTTTCACACAGAGAGTGGTGTGTATGGAGTGAGCTGACAGAGGATGTAGTTGAGTTTGAGGTTGAAACTATGCCAACATTTAAAAGGCATTTGGACAGGTACATGGACAGGAAAGATTGAGAGGGCTTTGGGCCAAACACAGACAGGTAAGGCAAATGCAGCTGGGGTACCTTGGTGGTCATGGTAAAGGAGGGCTGAAGGGCCTGGTTCTGTCTTGTATGTCTCTTTAATCAACGACTCAATCTAGATAGCTACCACAGTGCGTTAAAAAAAAAATTTCACGTCTAATCCCCTTTAAAACTTGAGATACAAGATAATCCAGAAACTGGAGGCTGGAGAAACTGGAGACTGGAGAATCTGGAAGCTGGAGCAAAAAATGAAATGGTGGAGACCATCCATGGGGAGAACGAAATTGCAAATATTTTGGGTTGAGGTCCCTTTAATATGCCTACCTTTCACCCTAGTCTCTGCCATGTTGATACCCTGCCCATGAAATAAAGAAATTGACTATCTATCATATTGATGCCTCTTATAATATATATATAATATATATATCCTCAATCAGGTTACCCCCTAAGCCTAAGAACAAGCTGCCAGAGGACGTCGTTGAGATTGGCTCTATCCCATTGTTTAAGAGACTCACCTCATATTTAATGCATTCCAATCAAAGCAACATCTTGGCAAATCTCCTCTGCACTCTCTCTCCAGTGCAATCATATCCTTGAATCAAGATGTCCCAGTTGGTCACTACAGATCATTTGCCCACATTAAAATATTAAAATCTCTGGTCCATTCCCAGGAGTGGTTGATTACGTGGTCCATGTCCAATTTCTCTTGAACCTGGAAATGGGTTTACTGCAGCAAACCAGCAAGCTGACTGCAATACCAGGTCAATGTTTTGTGAAAACATGAATTGAAAACGCAGTGAAGATGGTTGTGAAAGATTGCAGCAGGCTCTGGATTGATTGGCCAGGTGGGCAGAGGAATGGGTGATGAAATTTTATACAGAGAAGTGTGAGATGTTGCAGGTACATAAAAATGCTGGAGAAACTCAGCGGGTGCAGCAGCATCTATGGAGGGAAGGAAATAGGCGACGTTTCGGGGCAAAACGCTTCTTCAGACTGAGATGTTGCATTTCGGGATGTCAAACAAAACCAGGACCTAAACACTAAATAGAAACATAGAAACATAGAAATTAGGTGCAGGAGTAGGCCATTCGGCCCTTCGAGCCTGCACCGCCATTCAATATGATCATGGCTGATCATCCTACTCAGTATCCCGTACCTGCCTTCTCTCCATACCCTCTGATCCCCCTAGCCACAAGGGCCACTTCTAACTCCCTCTTAAATATAGCCAATGAACTGGCCTCGACTACCCTCTGTGGCAGAGAGTTCCAGAGATTCACCACTCTCTGTGTGAAAAAAGTTCTTCTCATCTCGGTTTTAAAGGATTCCCCCCTTATCCTTAAGCTGTGACCCCTTGTCCTGGACTTCCCGAACATCGGGAACAATCTTCCTGCATCTAGCCTGTCCAACCCCTTAAGAATTTTGTACGTTTCTACAAGATCCTCTCTCAATCTCCTAAATTCTAGAGAGTATAAACCAAGTCTATCCAGTCTTTCTTCATAAGACAGTCCTGACATCCCAGGAATCAGTCTGGTGAACCTTCTCTGCACTCTCTCTATGGCAATAATGTCCTTCCTCAGATTTGAAGACCAAAACTGTGCGAAATACTCCAGGTGTGGTCTCACCAAGACCCTGTACAACTGCAGTAGAACCTCCCTGCTCCTATACTCAAATCCTTTTGCTATGAAAGCTAACATACCATTCGCTTTCTGCACTGCCTGCTGCACCTGCATGCCTACTTTCGATGACTGGTGTACCATGACACCCAGGTCTCGCTGCATCTCCCCTTTTCCTAGTTGGCCACCATTTAGATAATAGTCTGCATTCCTGTTTTTGTCATCAAAGTGGATAACCTCACATTTATCCACATTATACTGCATCTGCCAAACATTTGCCCACTCACCCAGCCTATCCAAGTACCTTGCAGTCTCCTAGCATCCTCCTCACAGCTAACACTGCCCCCCAGCTTAGTGTTATCCGCAAACTTGGAGATATTGCCTTCAATTCCCTCATGCAGATCATTAATATGTATTGTAAATAGCTGGGGTCCCAGCACTGAGTCTTGCGGTACCCCACTAGTCACTGCCTGCCATTGTGAAAAGGACCCGTTTACTCCTACTCTTTGCTTCCTGTTTGCCAGTCAGTTCTCTATCCACATCAATGCTGAACTCCCAATGCCGTGTGCTTTAAGTTCGTATACTAATCTGTTATGTGGTTCCTTGTCGAAAGCCTTCTGGAAGTCCAGATACACCACAACCCTATCCACGCTACTAGTTACATCCTCGAAAAATTCTATAAGATTCGTCAGACATGATTTACCTTTTGTAAATCCATGCTGACTTTGTCCAATGATTTCACCACTTTCCAAATGTGCTGCTATCCCATATTTAATAACTGACTCTAGCAGTTTCCCCACTACCGATGTTAGACTAACTGGTCTGTAATTCCCCGTTTTCTCTCTCCCTCCCTTCTTAAAAAGTGGGGTTACGTTTGCTACCCGCCAATCCTCAGGAACTACTCCACAATCTAAAGAGTTTTGAAATATTATTACTAATGCATCTACTATTTCTGGAGCTACTTCCTTAATTACTCTGGGATGCAGCCTATCTGGCCATGGGGATTTATCGGCCTTTAATCCATTCAATTTGCCCAACACCACTTCCCGGCTAACCTGGATTTCACTCAATTCGTCCAACTCATTTGACCCGCGGTCCCCTGCTATTTCCGGCAGATTATTTATGTCTTCCTTAGTGAAGACGGAACCAAAGTAGTTATTCAATTGGTCCGCCATATCCTTGTTCCCCATGATAAACTCACCTGTTTCTGACTGCAAGGGACCTACATTAGTTTTAACTAATCTCTTTCTTTTCACATATCTATAAAAACTTTTGCAGTCAGTTTTTATGTTCTCTGCCAGTTTTCTTTCATAATCTATTTTTTCTTTCCTAATTAAGCCCTTTGTCCTCCTCTGCTGGTTTCTGAATTTCTCCCAGTCCTCCCGTATGCTGCTTTTTCTGACTAATTTGCACGCATCATCCTTCGCTTTGATACTATCACTGATTTCCCTTGTTATCCACGGATGTACTACCTTCCCTGATTTATTCTTTTGCCAAACTGGGATGAACAATTTTTGTAGTTCATCCATGCAGTCTTTAAATGTCTTCCATTGCATATCCACCGTCAATCCTTTTAGAATTAATTGCCAGTCAATCTTGGCCAATTCACGTCTCATACCCTCAAAGTTACCTTTCTTTAAGATCAGAACCATTGTTTCTGAATTAACAATGTCACTCTCCATCCTAATGAAGAACTCAACCATATTATGGTCACTCTTGCACAAGGGGGCACGTAAAACAAGACTGCTAACTAACCCTTCCTCGTTACGCAATACCCAGTCTAAAATAGCCTGCTCTCTCGTTGGTTCCTCTACATGTTGATTTAGATAACTATCCCACATACATTCCAAGAAATCTTCTTCCTCAGCACCCCTGCCAATTTGATTCACCCAATCTATATGTAGATTGAAGTCACCCATTATAACTGTTTTGCCTTTGTCGAACTCATTTCTAATTTCCTGTTTGATACCATCTCCAACTTCACTACTACTGTTAGGTGGCCTGTACACAACACCCACCAGCGTTTTCTGCCCCTTAGTGTTTCACAGCTCTACCCATACCAATTCCACATCCTCCAAACTAATGTCCTTCCTTTCCATTGCGTTAATCTCCTCTCTAATCAGCAACGCTACCCCACCTCCTTTTCCTTTCTCTCTATCCCTCCTGAATATTGAATATCCCTGGATGTTCAGCTCCCAGCCTTGGTCACCCTGGAGCCATGTCTCCGTGATCCCAACTATATCATAGTCATTAATAGCTATCTGCACATTCAACTCATCCACCTTATTGCGAATGCTCCTTGCATTGAGACACAAAGCCTTCAGGCTTGTTTTTACAACACTCTTACCCCTTATACAATTATGTTGAAAAGTGGCCCTTTTTGATTTTTGCCCTGGTTTTGTCTGCCTGCCACTTTTACTTTTCACCTTGCTACCTATTGCTTCTACCCTCATTTTACACCCCTCTGTCTCTATGCTCACACATTTAAGAAACCCTTTCCCTTTAACTCCATCCTCCACTATCCCATTCGACACCCCACCCCCCTTATTCAGTTTAAAACCACCCGTGTAGCGGGCGGTAGGCCTCTGGGTAGTGTTGTAGAGCAGAGTGATCTAGGAGTACTGGGGCATGGTTCCTTGAAGGTCGAGTTGCAGGTACATAAGGTGATCAAAAAGGCTTTTGGCACTCGGGCCTTCATCAGTCAGATTATTGAATATAGAAGTCGGGAGGTGTCGTTGCAATTGTAGAAGACGTTGGTGAGACCGCATTTAGAATATGATGTTCAGTTCTTGGCACCATGTTATAGGAACGATATTGTCAAGCTTGAATGGGTTCAGAAAAGATTTATGAGGATGTTGCCAGGACTAGGGGGTGTGAGCTATAGGGAGAGGTTGAGTAGGTTGGGTCTCTATTCCATGGAATGCAGGAGGATGAGGGGGAAAGTTATAGAGGTGTATAAAATCATGAGAGGAATAGATTGGGTAGATGCACAGAGTCTCTTGCACAGAGTAGGGGAATAGAGGACCAGAGCACACAGGTTTAAGGTGAAGGGGAAATGATTTAATAGGAATCCGAAGGGTAACCTTTTCACACAAAGGGTGGTGGGTGTATGGAACAAGCTGCCAGAGGACGTTGTTGAGATTGGCTCTATCCCATTGTTTAAGAAACAGTTAGACAGATTCATGGATAGAACAAGTTTGGAGGGATATGGACCAAGCACAGGCAAGTGGAAATAGTGTAGCTGGGACATTGTTGGCCGGTGTGGGCAAGTTAGGCCGAAGGGCCTGTTTCCACACTGTATCACTCTATGACTCTTTGACTCTATGACATGTCAGTTTATAAAATAGCCGCTTTGTTCTTCATGTAGCTGAAAGCCACGTAGATTCAGCATTATTTGTGCCCTGAAATGGAAAGTGAACAAATTGTTGGCAAAAACGGCTGAGGTTTAGTTCCATTGCATCATGCTGGTATAGTTCAGTAGCATGAAGGATAAAATAATCCACCCTGCTCAAACGTTTCAGCCCCAAGGTTTAATAATTCAAAGGTTGAGAAGGTCACAGCTGAAATTATCACTTGTGCCTGCTTTCTGATTGTCATTTCTTCAACAACAATGTATTCTGCATTATGGTGGGAGAGTAATGTAAAACAAAAACTTTGCTCTGCTCTCTGGTGAGGGGTGACAAAAACTGTTTTAACTTTTTTGTCATGGTTTTCATCTTGTGAGATGAAAACCATGAGACCCTGGCTGCAATGGGAATATCAATTTCACAGCAAGAAACATAAAATACACTGTTCACCACTGTCATCATCAGGTTGATAGCCTGACTGATCGGAAAACTGGTTTACATCACTGTTGCTGTTGACAACTCCAATGTCTTCCTGGGGCAGTTGAATGTTAAACTCAGCTGACAGATTTCATTCTCTTAATATCTTATTGCTGTTACGATCACTTTTTGTCAAACATTTTTACTGTATCTAGTGAACTGTCTAGCTAAGAAAAGCATTTATTTCCATGTGGAAAAAAGGACTACTGTTAACTGATCTTTGCCCATCTCCATTTTCAGTCTCTTTTTCATTTCCTTCGTGTTGACATACTCCACAATATGACTGTCTCCTGTGGTAAAACATCTCAGAGAGTTATTCTGATCAGACCACTGTACTATTACTGGGTGGGGAAAAAAAAACCTCATATACAGTGGCTTGCAAAAGTATTCATACCCCTTGAATCTTTCCACATTTTGTCACGTTACAACCACAAACGTAAATGTATTTTATTGGGATTTTATGTGATAGACCAACACAAGGTGGTGCATAATTATGAAGTGGAATGAGAATGATACATGGTTTTCAAATGTTTTTACATTTAAAAACTGAAAAGTGTGGCATGCAAAAGTATTCACCCCCCCTCAGTCATTACTTTGTAGAACCACCTTTCACTGCAATTACAGCTACAAGTCTTTTGGGGTATGTCTCTACCAGCTTTGCACATCTAGAGACTGAAAATTTTGCCCATTTTTCTTTGCAAAATAGCTCAAGCTCAGTCAGATTGGATGGAGAGCATCTGTGAACAGCAATTTTCAAGTCTTGCCAGAGATTCTCAATTGGATTTAGGTCTGGACTTTGACTGGGCCATTCTATCACATGAATATGCTTTGATCTAAACCATTCCATTGTAGCTCTGGCTGTATGTTTAGGGTCGTTGTCCTGCTGGAAGGTGAACCTCTGCCCCAGTCTCAAGTCTTTTGCAGACTCTAACAGGTTTTCTTCCAAGATTGCCCTGTATTTGGCTCCACCCATCTTCCCATCAACTCTGACCAGCTTCCCTGTCCCTGCTGAAGAAAATCATCCCCACAGCATGACGCTGCCACCACCATGTTTCACAGTGGGGATGGTGTGTTCAGGGTGATGTGCTGTGTTAGTTTTCCGCCACACATAGCATTTTGCATTTAGGCCAAAAACTTCCATTTTGGTCTCATCTGACCAGAGCACCTTCCTCCACATGTTTGCTGTGTCCCCCACATGGCTTGTGGCAAAGTGCAAACGGGACTTCTAATGGCTTTTTTTCAACAATGGCTTTCTTCTTGCCACTCTTCCATAAAGGCCCGATTTGTGGAGTGCACGACTAATAGTTGTCCTGTGGACAGATTCTCCCACCTGAGCTGTGGATCTCTGCAGCTCCTCCAGAGTTACCCTGGGCCTCTTGGCTGCTTCTCTGATCAATTCTCTCCTTGCCCGGCCTGTCAGTTTAGGTGGACGGTCATGTCTTGGTAGGTTTGCAGTTGTGCCATACTCTTTCCATTTTCGGATGATGGATTGAACAGTGCTCCGTGAGATGTTCAAAGCTTGGGATATTTTTTTATAACCTAACCCTGCTTTAAACTTCTCCACAACTTTATCCCTGACCTGTCTGGTGTGTTCCTTGGGCTTAATGATGCTGTTTGTTCACTAATGTTCTCTAACAAACCTCTGAGGCCTTCACAGAACACTGTATTTATACTGAGATTAGATTACACACAAGTAGACTCTATTTACTAACTAGGTGACTTCTGAAGGCAATTGGTTGCACTGGTTTTTATTTAGTGGTATCAGAGTAAAGGGGGCTGAATACTTTTGCACGCCACACTTTTCAGTTTTTTACTTGTAAAAAAATTTGAAAACCATGTATCATTTTCCTTCCACTTCACAATTATGCGCCACTTTGTGTTGGTCTATCACATAAAATCCCAATAAAATACATTTACGTTTGTGGTTGTAACGTGACAAAATGTGGAAAAGTTCAAAGGGTATGAATACTTTTGCAAGTCCCTGTACATACACATATCATGTTGTCCAAAATGAAGATGAATTACAAATGAACATTGCACTGGAGATTATTCACGGGGAACAATCTTCGGAGTCCAGTTCGAAACAGAGAATCTCATATACCAGGAGTATTAATTAGGAATTTACCAGGATGTAGAATGTAATTATATTTTCCCATGAACACAAATCATTATTTTAGTTTAATATTGTCCAGATACACCAAAACCTCTAACATTATTTTTAAATGTATGTATGTTATATCCACTTAATTTCCTTACCTGTTCTTCTTCCAGATACGATGCTTTGTGCAGGGATATATCTCCGCAAAAAAAATAGTCATGCTGTGATACTGCTTACAATGAAGCATTCTTCATTGTTTAGTCTAACATCAAAGATATTTTATTTCCCAAATGTGAAGGTTGATACATATTTATACCATTAATCCATTGTGGCTTCTCATACCATAAAGGGGGCAGGGAGGAGAAAAAAGTTATTTCCTATGTTTGGTTGTTTTAATCTTCCATTCAGGTTGCCCCAGAATACTTTAAAGTCAATCAAATATTTTAAAGAGTAATTAGTGTTTGCAATATAGGAGACAGTGGGATTGCAGCATGTGAAAGCAATATTGATTTATTTACTGCTTTGATCAATTCCTTTTTATTTTTTGAATAGAATAAAAATGGCTAATGATCAAATGAAGCACCATGGTTATTTGTAATATGTATTGATATGGAGATCCAGTGGTTGTACTCTAAAATAAATGTTCAACTGACTACAACTCAAGATTATCAAATTCCCTTGTACATGGAAAAATGAATGATCATCTGCTTAATCATTTTGGTCTGATGTTGCATATGATCTTGCTTTACAAAAAGCACAATGGACAATTATATGTATTTCCTTAAAGTAATATGATTGAACAGCATTAAAACAAATTATTTAAAACAACTCTTTCCTAGAGTTTCCTGATTAATCCCATTGCTTATTCTTTCTCACAATTGGCCAGCTGGGATTACCAATGTGAGGCTGGCCGACTTCGGGGCTGTGGCAGCGTTGCGGCGGCGGCGACCCAACTTCGGGGCTGTGGCGGCGTTGTGGCAGCAGCGACCCGGCTTCGAAGCCTCGGAGGTCACAGGTTGGTGACCTGTTCTCCGGAGCTCCCGCAACAACAGCTTCGTCCGCTGGACTGGAGGGTGGCAGCTTCGGCAGCTTCGATCGCCCCGGGCTGTGGAGTTTGAACCGGCCCGTTTGCGGAGCTCGGATTCAGCCATGGAACTTACTTGCTATCACCCGGTGGGGTCACAACGGCGGAAGCTTGGATCGCTTCAACGCAGAGGGAGAACAAGGAGGGAAGAGACAAGGGCTTCAAGACTTTTGCCTTCAATCACAGTGAGGGGGGCCTGGTGGACTCACCGTGGTGGGTGTTAAATCTGTGTTTATTGTGTGTTTTGTTATTTGATTCTATGTTATGACTGCAATGCACGAAATTTTGTTCAGACTGAAAAGTCTGAATGACAATAAAGGATACTTGATACTTGATACGTATAATTTTTCTTTCCATATATTCATCCAATTTTCTTTTGAATATTGCCATTGAAATTATTTCCAAGCTACAAAAATACAAATATATGTTAAAGTATAATGTTTCTCATTCTTTTACTATTCTTTTAATTTTGTTTTTTCTCGTTCTAGATCTTAAAACTGAGACTTGTTTCTTCTTCATTCCTTATTTTAAAAACATCTATACTTATTTCCCTTAACTGCTCCTCTTTGACAAGAACAACTCCAGTGTTATTGGCCTCTCTGTATACCAAGTGTACCTCAAACCTGATATATGTTCTGGTGAATCCCTTATCTACCCTCTTAGAAACATAGAAACATAGAAACATAGAAAATAGGTGCAGGAGTAGGCCATTCGGCCCTTCAAGCCTGCACCGCCATTCAATATGATCATGGCTGATCATCCAACTCAGTATCCTGTTCCTGACGTCTCTCCATACCCCCTGATCCCTTTAGCCACAAGGGCCACATCTAACTCCCTCTTAAATATAGCCAATGAACTGGCCTCAACTACCTTCAGCAGCTGAGAATTCCAGAGATTCACCACTCTCTGTGTGAAAAAAGTTTTCCTCATCTCGGTCCTAAAAGATTTCCCCCTTATCCTTAAACTATGACCCCTTGTTCTGGACTTTCCCAACATCGGGAACAATCTTCCTGCATCTAGCCTGTCCAACCTCTTAAGAATTTTGTAAGTTTCTATAAGATCCCCCTTAATCTTCTAAATTCTAGCGAGTACAAAGAGTCTATCCAGTCTTTCTTCATATGAAAATCCTGACATCCCGGGAATCAGTTCGGTGAACCTTCTCTGTACTCCCTCTATGGCAAAAATGTATTTCCTCAGATTAGGAGACCAAAACTGTACGCAATACTCCAGGTGTGGTCTCACCAAGACCCTGTACAACTGCAGTAGAACCTCCCTGTTCCTATACTCAAATCCATTTGCTATGAATGCTAACATACCATTCGCCTTCTTCACTCTTAATGACATAGCTATCTTTCTTAATATAGACAAACATAATTTTTCTTAAACAAATTTACACTGAGCTTTATTTATTAATCTGTGCTTGTCCAAATTTTCTATTACTTCTCTTGGAAATATTTTAATTCTGAAAATTTGGTTGAATTATCTAATCACTGTGAAACACTGTTTAATCCATTCATTTTAAGGATACAGGGGGAAAAAGGCCCTTTGGCCCATCAAGTCCACACTAACCAGTAATCACCCATTCATTAGTTCTACCCTACACACAACACACTAGGGACAATTTATAAAAGGTAATTAACCTACAAACCTGCATGTCTTTTACTGCATTACTGGCTATGTGTAGATTCATTGATTAAGTGACTGAAGATTCACCATAAGTATCAGTCCAGGGAAAGAAAAACAATAGAGAAACAGACTGAATGCAGCCTTGGTTCTTGCCCCTGCCCTATTGGAGGGTTGCATTCAAAGTTAACCCCCAAATCATTATCTAATAAAGTGACGAGTAGTGGTCCTCCCACTTTGCAAACCAATTGGTCAAGCTACAAGAAGTTTCTGGAAGGTCACGACAGGTGTATAACTGCATTCCATCAGCAAGCCAGGACTGCAATAAGTCTATCTTAGTGGCCAGCAATGAAGAACCTCAACAGGACCCAGAAAAGCCAACAAGGACCACAGCCAGCAAATACCAACTCTGAGAGCTTCAACCATGGGAGCAAAATCAGCACTGAAACCATTTGAGCCAGGAGACCAATCTTTGATACCCTGGATGCCCGGAGCTCAGTGAAGACTTGCATGACCTAACCCAAATGTGCTGGATAGTGATTTGGGACTTGGATAGATAGTTAGAGCCTATGGTGTGTGTGATTAAATCTGTTTGTGTGAATAAAAGTGTGTTTGCACCATGAGCTGACGTGCTCTTCTCTATGCCTCGAAAGTATAAACTCCCCGGATAATACACACTTAAATAAATATTGGTTGAAGAGCGCTGAGGCAGAAGGAGCAACACTCTCTTCCAAGCTCCATATCATCCTAACGGTTCTACACCAACTTCTTAAAGACAATAAAGTAAGCAAGTAAGTAAGTAAATTGTATTTATATAGCACGTTTAAATCAACTCGTGTTGAAACAAAAGTGCTTTACATAGAAGAAAATATTAAGTTTACGTACATCCAAAAAAAAAAAAAAAAAATTAAAAAAATGACACAACACATTATGGAATTCAACATGAACATCCCCCCACAACAGAATCAACATTTTCCACTGTGGGGAAGGCATCAGAAAGTTCAGTCCTCTTCCTCTGTGATCACCCAAGGTGGGGGCCTATTTGTGGCCTCCGCAGCCAGTCTGATGTTTTCAGGCCCTCTTGCCAGGAAGATGGAACTCCGGCGTCGGGTGAACACTCCTCAGCGGTTTGGAAATGTCTGGAGAGGCCACTTCCTCCCCGGAGACCGCGGCAGCTGAAGTCCTCAGGCCGCGCTGGTTGGAGCTCCGACTCTGGCAATCTCGGATCCCAGGTTCCGGGGTGTTTTAAATCCAGCGCTGCCCACGGCTGGATGCTCCGCAGCCACAGCTCCTCGGATGTTGGAGTCGGCGGTCACAGCATTCCGGAGCTTACCGCAAGGTGACCCGGTAAGGCATCGCCCGCTCCATGATGGTGTCCCAGAGCTGTGCCGCCGCCGAAGCTGTAGTCCTGGCCGTTCCCGACAGGAAATGTCACTCTAGTCCGATGGTAGGCCATGAGGAAGGGGCGAAGAAGCAGCTCGGAGGGAAGCTGCCTCTCCGACCAGGTAGGAACTAGGAAATAAAGTTTCCACCTTCCCCTCCCCCCACCCACCACATAAAAGAAGACCTCCAACAAACATTTTGTTTTAACAGGACTAAAAATGAAAGTAAAAAAGGGTGAAAGGACGGACTGCAGGCAGAGCAGCCATACACAACGGCGCCCCACTCCTGCAATCCGCAATCTTAAAGAAATAAAGAAACAACATTATATGTAAACAAGATCCTTAAACAGAGAAAACAAATAGATATGGTACAATACTTTATTTGTTTACTGAGGTAAAGTGACCTTCATTTTTGTATACGACACAAGGAACTGCAGATGCTGGATTTTTTGCATAGAATTTAAAGTGCAATCTTAACATACAATTTTAACTCTGATGTTTTCCGCTCTTCTTTGGTGAATTCAAATAACAATTATGCATTTAATACTTCATCAGTCTCTCTCCATCCACAGAATGTTTTCTTACATTATTCCCTAACAGAGGACATCCTTTCTTTAACAGTGCTTTTGCTATTAATTTCCAATTATCATACTTTCCATGTCATCTTTTTGATTTATCCCCTGAAGTTTGCTCATAATTTCTTTCACTCACTAATTCACATTTTTAGATCTCTTCTGAACATTTTACACCCAGCTTGGTTATTTATGAGGTTGTTTCCGATTGCAAGACAAAAGCATTTCCTTATCAGTTTGCACGCCTGGTTTCTCATCTCTGCTATGGTCAGCATTATTCTTTTTTTTATCAGATATTCAAGTAGGTTTTAGTTTACCAAGGTTGCATTTTTTGCTGCTAACACATTCTTTTATATCTTCAAATATTCTGAGGAAAAAGAAAACTAAACACGTAGTCTAATATTAGCCAAGGTTCTATGTTCCCTGACCAAATAATTATTGGTATCAGCTACATTTAAAAACAAATCTAGTTTAGAAATATTGATAACATTCTCCAGATTGAAAAACCTTCAATTTTTCTAGAGGTGAAGCCAATTAAGTCATGGTATAAATTAAGAATTCTGGATCTTACTATATGAGGAAACATTTTAGAATAATCAAAATCATAATAAATTAACATCAAGAAGTTACTAGCAAGGAGGGTGATGCGTTGGCAGCAGAGATGAGATGTTGGTACAGCAGAAAGAATCTATTTAACTCAAGGTAAAATTTGTGATCTATTCCTTGTAGAAATTATGGCATGAAGTGGACTCTGGACAAGAAGCCCAGGATGTTGACCTCAAGATGACCGATGTGAATGATAATTCCACTGGCTAACAGACAGTTAAACAAAACAAAAAATCACCTTGGGAGATTAGCTAAATTACATGATGCTCTAATCCTCTAAAAATGATGGACAAAATATTTACCCTTTTATCCCTCTTAATGTCATATTTTACATCGAAGTCACGTGAGTGACTACGTGAAGAGCCCGCCAGCCCGCATGCACGTCAATATGTCGACGCATGGCGCGACAATTGGAGCAGTTCGAAACTGCTTCAGCAGGTAAGGGGAATATTTCTTTCAGGAACGGACCGCTGCTCCGAAAATAGTGGCAACGGGCTCGGAGAAGCTGGCACAGTTTGTGCAGTTGCCACGGTTGTCATTTTTCGGCTGACGGCACGGCCGGGACTGCGACCGCCGCGGAGGCTCCATAGAGGAGCTGGCGGTTTAAAAGTAACGGCTGCTGGCTCGGCCGGGACAGCGACCACCGTGGAAGAATGGGGCTCTACAGGAGCAGGCGGCTGTTTGGAGCATCTGACAAGCAATGCCTATACAGACACCTCCGTTGGAGCTCCGAAAGGGAGCCAGCCAGAGGCCTGAGGAAGCAACACATGGTTCAGAGTTGCGTTCTATTCCTCCCCTAAGAAACTCCATTGAGGCTCCAGAAGAGAGCAAGGACTCGGAGTCACTAGCAGGCACAACCTGTCTAGTGAGTAAAATAAATAAATAAATAAACAAACAAACAAATAAAGAAAGAAAAAATAAATGATTGAATAAATAAATAAAGTTATAAAAAGGAAATGTGCTCCTAGCTCAGGAGACACTAACAGGCTGTGTAAATCAGATGCCTGTGGGAGCAACACCTGGTTCTGGGTTGGAAATAAAAAGAGGCTGAAGGCTCGACCGGTGCAGCTATAGCCAGCTGTTGATCCAGGCTTACAGCACTGGCAGGCGTGACCTGTCCAGCGAGCCTCGCTGAGACTCCGAAGGAGCAGCTGGCCAAACGAGCAGCCTTTCGATCCAGGCTAGGAGAAACTGGCAGCGCAATCTGCCAAAAAAGGCAGAAGGGTGTCGGATTAAGCTCAGAATACTAAGGCTCTGATGGAACAGAAGAGGCCGAAAGGAGCGACCTGGCTAACCAGGCTGAGAGTTAAACTGGTAGCGTGCGCTGCACAGTAAGCTCCAGCAAGGCTCCAAAGAGGCTGTAGGCCGAAGGACCAGTCTGTCCTATGGGGTTCAAGATATGTGCAGACTTGGTCTGCAATGGAACTTCGCTGAAGCTCCAACAAGGAGGGCGACCAGGGGTCAGAGACGCTGGCAGGTAAGGAATTTTGTTTCAGGAATGGGCTGCTACTCCGAAAATAGGTGCAGCAGGCCCGGAGAGGCTGGCACAGCCTTTGCAGCTATTGTGCAACTGTGCAGCTATATAGCCTGTGCGGCTATATTTAAGAGGGAGTTAGATGTGGCCCTTGTGGCTAAGGGGATCAGAGGGTATGGAGAGAAGGCAGGTATGGGATACTGAGTTAGATGATCAGCCATGATCATATTGAATGGCTGTGCAGGCTCGAAGGGCCGAATGGCCTACTCCTGCACCTACTTTCTATGTTTCTATGTTTCTATGCCGTAGAGTCTCCGAAAAGGAGCAGGCAGCTAGAATCAATAGGCTGATGGCTCGGCCGGTGCAGCTACCACAATTGAGGCTCACCTCTGTTTTTTGGCTCCAAGGGAGCAGGAGAGCTGACGGGTGCGGCCGTACAGACACCTTCGTTGAGGCTCAAATAGGGAGCCAGCCAGATGCCTATAGGAACCAACACCTGGCTCAGGGTTGCGTTATATTCCTCCCCTCCATTGAGGCTCAGAAGGGAGCAAGCCCGGACTCGGAGTCATTAGCAGGTGCAAACTGTCCAGTCAGTATATAATACAATTGTGCTCCTGGCTCAGGAGGCACATACAGGCTGCTCCAGTCACATGCCTGTGGAAGCAACAGCTGGCTCAGAGTTGCGTTATATCTCCCTCTCAGACAAGGGGAAGCAATACCTGGCTCAGGTTTGCATTTCAATATCTCCCGCTCAGAAATGGGAAGCAACACCTTGTTCAGGGTTGCGTTATTTTAGCTCCCACTCAGTAAAGGGGAGTGCTGGAAATTATTACATAGGTAACTACAATTACGGGGATATCAACAAGGAATTCGAATCCCCTGAACCTATGGTGGATATGCTGCAGTTTAACCATATGAAGGAGTTCTGTCACTTGTCACATAATTTGCCATCCTTTTGGGGATAGAAGATCCACTGGAGAAGATCTGGCTAAGAGCATCAATGATTTAACTTCTTATCAGCTAAGGAGGGGTATGCTGGATAGGGCTAGGAAATATGTCAGTCCAGACAAACTATCTGACGTTGGAATTTCCAAATGTCAATCTCACCATTATCTCCCCCCTCCATCCCCTCCCCCACCGTCCCTCCCCTAAACCCCCCTCCCCTCCACACACGCCTACCACCTTCCCTCCAGCCCCCCCCCCCCCTCCCTGCTCCCCCCCACCTCTCCCCCCCTCCCCTCACCTCACCCCCTCTCATAGAAACATAGAAACATAGAAATTAGGTGCAGGAGTAGGCCATTCGGGCCTTCGAGCCTGCACCGCCATTCAATATGATCATGGCTGATCATCCAACTCAGTATAATTGGGAACTTGCCACAAAGATCAACTAATTAGGGACCACATTAGGTATCTGGGATCTGTAGCGTTCAACTGTGCACACTTCGTCCACAGACCATATGAAAACACAGTAGACTTTCAAGTAGCAGTAAATCCTATTTGAGTGTGACTCAGGGTGTTTTTTTCAAAACAGTTCTAAGGTTAATGGTGGGATTGTACCTCACATTCAGCTCTGGAGTTTACCTTTCCAGCTCCACATTGCAGCCCACCCTAAAGAACGCTCCTGAGTGTTGGTTGATGATCCCAACCCATCAATCCATTGCCACAATCGATATTCTCTCAATTCCTGTCTCAATACAAAATATTCTGTTTCAGGTTTTATTCCCTTCAACCCAGCCCTTGGCAAAATCCAGCAACCAGTTCATAAATAACAATAACCACGATTCTGAAGAAGGGTCCCGACCCCAAAAGTCACCTATTCTTTCTCTCCAGAGATGCTGCGTGTCCTGCTGAGTTACTCCAGCATGATTTTGTGTCATCCCTACATTGTTCTTGTTTTCCACTCCTTCGCCACACTTTACCCGGGTCCTCTCTCTCCCCTTCTCCCCCCCATCCATCTCCTCCCGGCTGCAAACCATCCCTACACTTGTACTATACTCTATGCATTTCATTGTCTCTGTACTGTACATTGACAATGACAATTAAAGTTGAATCTGAATCTGAATCTGAATCTGAAGCTGTATCTGGGTCCCCTCACCCAGCACTGGTCCTGTGTTTCCACCCATGGATCCCCCAGATACACTGCTACCCTTCACACTCCCGGGGCTATACCCCCCTCCTCCCCACACACTCCCGGCTCACCCCCGTCCACTGCCTCGTATCCCTGCCCCACTGGGTCGCACCCTTCCCTGTCCACAAGCCGCTCCTTCTCCCTAGCCCCGCGGGTGTGCACACCGTCTCACCTCCGCGGCCCAGGCAGCGGGCCGTCCGTCCGTCCGTGCAGCTCCCTGGGGGCAGTGGCAGTGGCGGGCGCAGCGGGGAAGGGGGCGGAGCGGCCGTTGGTGGTGGAGGGGCTGTTGGTGGAACGGGCAACCGCATACCCCCAGCACACCTCTCAGCACACCCCCTCACCCCCCCCCCCCTTCTCCTCTCCCTTCTCCTCTCCCTTCTCCTCTCCCTTCTCCTCTCCCTTCTCCTCTCCCTTCTCCTCTCCCTCTCCTCTCCCTCTCCTCTCCCCCCCCTCCCTCTTCCCCCCCCTCTCCTCCCCCCCCCCCCCCCCCGTCCTCCCCCCCCCGTCTCTCCCCTCTCTCTCGCTCCCCTCTCCTCTCCCCCCCCCTGATGGGATAAATTGCAGACTTGATTTTTAAAATCTCAAAATGTTGTAACATTGCTAAAACAAGGCATTAAAAGTTTGGAGATGTCTGACCCACCAAAGCCATTTTATGGTCTATTTTGGCACTTCTAATGCCTCACCAGAGTTATTTCCTCCTTTCTTTATATTCCTCAAAGGCCCTGCCAGAATGTTATCTATTATACCTTATATGAGCTTCCTTTTTTACATTTTGACATAATTTACAGTCTTCGGTCATCCCGTACTTTGCCCTCCTTATCCTTGCTCCTTACTGGAAAAGCCGGTTCTCAACTGGCCTTTAAAGAACTCCCACTTGTCAGATGTGGATGTACCCAACACCAATTGCTCCCAGTGTATACTACTGTGCTCCTGCCTAATAACATCGTATTGCCTTATTCCAGTTTAGCACCTTTCTGCAAAATCCAGCCTTCTCCGTATTCCAAACAATCTTAAAACATAGAATTATGATCATATTCCCAAAATACTCTTCCACTGAAACACCAGCCACCAGGTCAGGTTCATATCCCAACACAATGTTTATTATGTTCCATTCTTGGATTGTATTATCCACATACTACTTCAAAAATCCTCTTGGATACCCTCACAAATTGTCTTAGCCTTTGGCACTGGGCAAGTCACAGTCAATATGGGAAAGTTAAAATCACCCACTAAGACTACCCTGTTGCTTTGGCGTCTTTCGGTAACACATATCATATTCAGTGTCTACATATCTGTTCCTCTAACTCCTGCATATTATTGGGGGGGGGGGGGGGGGGAGGGGGGGGGGGCTAATAAAACAATTCCATTAGAGTGCTATCACCTTTCTTATATATAAGCACCCATTCCACCTTACAGCGCCAGAGACCCGGGTTCGATACTGACTACGGGTGCTGTCGGTACGGAGTTTGTATGTTCCCCCTGTGAGCTTGCGGGTTTTCCCCAGGTGCTCCGGTTTCCTCCCACACTCCAAAGACATACAAGTTTGTAGGTTAATTGACTTTGCTAAAAATTGTAAATTGTCCCAAGTGTGTAGGATATGGATCGTGTATAGGATGATCGCTGGTCCGTGTGGGCTTGGTTGGCCAAAGGGCCTGTTTACGCGCTGTATCTCTAAACTAAATTAAACTAAACTAAACAAAACTAAACTAAACTAAAACAATAATAATCTGCTGGAAGGGCACACTGGGTTGAGCAATATCTGTGCCAGGAAAGGAATTGTTGCCATTTTGGTTTGAAACTTTGTGTCAGGACAAATTGAAGAGGACAAATATCCAATGTAAAGAGCAGAAGGGGAGGGGTGAAACAGGAACCAGTAGGTAATTGGTGGACTGAGGAGGGATGTGGATAATTGGGAGATGGAGACAGGTAGGGGGGGGAGGGGGGGGGGGGGGGGAGGGGGAGGGGAGGGTGATGTTAGAAGCAGCTGGGATGGTGATAAGTGGGAATGCAAATACTACCAATGCTGGAAACTGTTAAGTAGGGAAGGGGATAATGGGAGCCATGAGGGGAGAGGTGTGGACAGATGGATCAAAATAAAATTTGTGAGGGGGAGAGCTGATTGGTAAATGTGTGGGTAGTAGGGGATGGAGCCAGGAGTAATAGAGAGATGGAAATGAGTTATGGGGCACTGGAGAGGAAGGCCTGGGGAAGAAAACAAAAAGGGAAGACAGGAGGTGGATCAGAAGGAAGGGAGAGAAAACATGCAGGAGAAAATGGTTACCTGGAACTGGAAAATTCAATGTTCACACCATTGGGGTGTAGACTTCCCAGGTGGAATATGAGTTATTCCTGTAGCATAGATTGGGCCTCATTCTGGCTTTGAAAAGGCCAAGGATTAACTGGTTGATATGACAATGGAAAGGGGAGTTGGACGGAGCTCAGGAACGCCTATTCTGCATTTCTCTTTTTATCTCATAATGCACACATTCGATTGCGATGAAAGTTTAACTATTGGCTTTAATGAGCTGAAATTGCTCTTAACAAAAGGTAACGTTGTATCTCATGATCTTTGCGGGAAGTCTTTTTTTTAATCAATATTTTGTGATTTAAACAGTGGGGCAACTGATAGCGCTGCACCCTCATAGCTCCAGTGACCCAGATTCAATCCTGACCTCTGGTGCTGTCTGCAGATTTGCATATTCTCCCTATGACTACTTGGATTTTCTTGGCTGCTCCAGTTTCCTCCCACATCCCGAAGGTATGCGAGTTTGTAAGTTAATTGGCCTCTGTAAAAATTGTCCCTCATGTCCGGAAGTGGCGGTGCTGTTAACAGCTGCGGCTCGCCTGCAGTCCGTCTGTCTTTACTTTTTTCTGTTGGTTTTTTTGTCTTGTTTTGGTTAAGTTTTAGTTTGTTGGGTTGTGTTAGAGGGGGTGAAACATGTTCTCTGTCTCTTCCTTCAGGGTAATGTGACTTTTTCGTGTCGTATCCCTCTTCTCTGCCTCCGTCTGTGCTGAGGCCTAATGGTGGAGCTGGCGGCCTCCAGCCTGCGACTGACCCTGAGGCTCCGGAGGCAGAGCAAGCCAGGACTTACCAACGAGATGCTGGCCGTCTTCGGGGCTGAGGCAGCGGTGGCCCGACTTGCTGATGCGGCGTTCTTGCTTTCGGCGGTGGCCTGGAGCTGATGCAGCAGGGCTCGGAGCTGAGACTGCAGGACCCGGAGCTGGGGCGGCTGCCCGGAGCGGAGACTGCGGGACCTGGAGCGGCGACTGCGGGACCCGGAGCTGGAGCAGAGGCCCGGAGCGGAGACTGCAGGACCCGGAGCAGAGATTGCGGGACCCGGAGCTGTGACGGCGGACCGGAGCGGAGACTGCGGGACCTGGAGCTGGGGCGGCGGCCTAGAGCGGAGACTGTGGGACCCGGAGCTGGGGTGGCGGCCTGGAGCTGGGGCGGCAGCCCGGAGCTGGGGCGGCGGCCCGGAGCTGTGGTGGCGGCCTGGAGCTGGTGCGGCGGCCCGGAGCGGAGACTGCGGGACCTGGAGCTGGGGCGGCTGCCCGGAGCGGAGACTGCGGGACCTGGAGCTGGGACAGCTGATGCTGTGGCGGGCCGTCTCGGAGCGGAGATGGCGTTCCGGCTTTCGGCAGCGGCGACATCATCACGGAGGTCCGCTGGACTGGAGAGTGGCATCTTCGGCCTGGATCGATCGCCTCAGCGCAGAGGGAGAACAAGAAGGGAAGAGACGGAGATTAAGACTTTGCCTCCATCACAGTGAGGATGTGCTTGGTGTAGGTATGTTACAAAACCTACCTGAATCGCCATTGGGAATCTGCCCTCAGCCATGTCGGCGATTTTGGCGCTGTTTGGAGGGGGCGGGTTTAAAACGCGATTTTTACTAGGCTGTACTAATCGCACATGTTCAGCCTAGTAAATCATTAACGAAAAATCGCTGCAAGACCCGGTCGCAAAAGGTATTATTAGTTTTATAGGCCTCGATAATATAGTTCTAATAGTTTTAAAATTACTGTTTAATTCCGCAATCTCTCGCAGCCCCGGGGTTTTATAAAGCAAACAATTAAAGGTATGTACCTTATTTTTACATTAAATGGGGCATATATATAACCCTATATATCAAATTATCTATAACGAATAGTTCATTTTGGGCTTTTTATATCCCGCAGTATTTTTCTCGGCTTTTGAGGGCACTAATCCGGCGCGCTGTCAACATTCTAAACCAGCGCGCGTTCACATGAACCCACTAGAAAGCCGATTTAAATGGGCATTTATTTACAGCAATTGAACACTAAATTCCTTCCATTTGGCCTATAAATTAATGTAAATTAGATATAAAAATCATGTTATATTGTGAATTATTTGTGAATAATCTTTGGACACTTAGGCTATTTAAAAATGTTAATCTTTCCTTAAGAAATGGGCGTTTGATTATCCAAGATCACAGCTTTTTTGTAATATCCATTGAAAATCAATAGGGAACAAGATGCTAATTTCAGAGTATGAAAATGGTCATAACTTTTTTAATACTTGAGATATGAAAGTGAATTTGGTGTCAAATTAAACTTATTGTTATGCTTTATCTGATGGGATAAATTGCAGACTTGATTTTTTAAATCTCAAAATTTTGTAACATTGCTACTTGGTGAACTCACTGTGGTGGATGTTTAATTTGTGTTTATTGTATGTTTTGTTATTATTGATTCTGTGTATGACTGCAGGCAACATAATTTCGTTCAGACCGAAAGGTCTGAATGACAATAAAGGATTTATCTATGTGAAGGGAGTGGTGGCAAAAGTGGGATAACATGGACCTAATGTGAATAGGTGGTCAATGGTGGGCTTGGACTCAGTGTGGCAAACGACCTGTTTCCATGCATAGCTCAAAAGTAAACTAAAAATTAAACTGATAATTTAATTATTCTTCTCTCCTATTTAGCTCTTCCCCCTCCTGTCAAAAACACTTTATATTAATGAGGTAGAGAGACCTCCGTCTCTTCCTCATCTTTATTCTATTTTGCCTGTGGAAATAGCATGCTTCTCTGCGAACTCTTGCTGAAGAGCAATACAAGTTTCTAGTTTGCTTTGTCCAGATAACTAGACTTCAAAATACCAGTAGTATTCTACATCATACATTTTGCTGTCCCATGGGGCTCATTATCTGTTGTTCCCAATCTGTCTGCAGATTCTGTACTGAATTCATTAGCCATGTGGGACAGAGACAACCAATTAACCATCCTGATACTTGACTTTGTCTCATCAGTGCTGATATGGTCGACTGACACTTAATGAAAACACCATGACAGAATAACATTTAGAAAAAAGGTGATCGACACCATGCACACAAGTAGCATGAAACTCCTTCGTATTGATGAAATTCTGACGGATTGTCAAAACAGATTTTCAAGAGCTTATTTCTAAGATCAACCACTCTTGGACCCTAGCCTAAAATATTGGGTTGCTTATTCTCTTAGCTTTATTGCTTCCATGAGAAAATAATAAATAGATGCTCACTTGCAAAGAGTAGGGTTGGTCACCTTCGTAGATGGTGCTTGAAATGTGACAATGGTCATTTAAAGCAGCATTGAAAAAGGCAACATTTCAATGTATTGTCAACATTAATTGCTGCTGAATGCTATGTCTCTTATTAACATGGACTGCAAGACATCATCCAATATCTTCCCTAACTGCCCAGATTTCCCACTGCTATTGTGGATGGAGCCATCATTCTTGTGTCTTCTGTATCCTGCAGTTCTGCACTCACTCCTCCTCCATCAAATGGAACAAGGGTAGATTTCCCCTAGTCCTCACCTTTCGCCCCACCAGCCTTCGTATTAAACGCATCATTCTCTGGCATATAGACATAGAAAATAGGTGCAGGAGTAGGCCATTCGGCCCTTCGAGCCTGCGCCACCATTCAATATGATCATGGTTGATCCACCATCTTCAATGTGATCCCACCATTAGTCATATCTTCTATCTGCACTCCTCTCCGATTCCACAGAGACCATTCTCTCTGCAACCCCTTGGTTCAGTCATCCATTTCTACCCAACCCACCCCCTCCCAAGGCATGTTCCCCTGCAACTGCAGATGTAATACCTGTCCCAGCACCTGCTCTATCACTTCCATCCAGGATTCCCAGCAGCTCTTCCAGGTGAGACAGAAGTTCATGTGTGCCTCTTCCAACCTCACCGGCTGCATTTGGTATTACTAATGTATCCTCATTTGCATCGCGACCAAGAGTAAACTAGAAGACTGTTTCACAAAACGCACATTCTGTCCTCTAGAGGACAGCTAGAGCTCACAATTTCTGACTATTTTAACACCCCTTCCCATTCCCATACCCATACCAATATTTATATCCTTAGCCACATGCATAATCAGAGTGAGGGCATGAGCAAACTGGAGAAGAGCGGCACAGTGGCACATATAAATATAGAAACATAGAAAATCGTGATCATGGCTGATCATCCCAAATCAATAACCCATGCCTGCCTTCTCCCCCAGATCCCTTGATTCCATTAGCCCCTCGAGCTCTATCTAACTCTCTCTTAAATCCATCCAGTGATTTGGCCTCCACTGCCCTCTGTGGCTGGGAATTCCACAAATTCACAACTCTCTGGGTGAAAATGTTTTTTCTCACCTCAGTCTTAAATGGCCTCCCCTTTATTCTAAGACTGTGGCCCCTGGTTCTGGACTCGCCCAACATTGGGAACATTTTACCTGCATCTAGCTTGTCCAGTCCTTTTATAATTTTATATGTTTCGATAAGAGCTCCCCTCATCCTTCTAAACTACCGTGAATACAAGCCTAGTCTTTTCAATCTTTCCTCATATGACAGTCCCACCATCCCAGGGATCAATCCCGTGAACCTATGCTGCACTGCCTCAATCACAAGGATGTCGTTCCTCAAATTAGGAGACCAAATCTGTACACAATACACCAGATGTGGTCTCACCAGAGTCCTATACAACTGCAGAAGAACTTCTATACTGACAACTTCCTCTTGTTATGAAGGCCAACATTCCATTAGCTTTCTTCACTGCCTGCTGTACCTGCATGCTAACTTTCAGTGACTGATGTACAAGGACACCCAGGTCTCGCTGCACTTCCCCCTTACCTAACCTAACCCCATTGAGATAATAACCCGCCCCTTGTTTTTGCCGCCAAAGTGGACAACCTCACATTTATCTACATTATACTGCATCTGCCAGTATATAATGCCAGTCGATAACCCTCCCTCCACCCCTCCCTCCTCCCCCCCTGTATTTCAAAAGTCGGGCCGTCGACTGAAGACTAAAGATCATAGCAGAAGACTGCGGCATCGCTGCGAGTGAAGAATGAACATATCGGGCCCTGCACTAGAGCTCTCGGGTCCAGCCCGTCGCTTCCGAAAAACCTTTGAAAAAAACACCCCGACCACCCCCCCCCCCGTACTCAGGCCCTGCCTGCAGCCTGGAGCCAGGAGCGAAGTTCAGGAACCAGCCCTCCCCCCTGTGACTACGCGCCCCCCCCCCCCCCAACCCCGCTCCCTCTCTGCTCCCCTCACACTCACTCTCGCCCCACCCTCTCTCCCCCCCCCCCCCCCCCCTGTGAGCCTCTGTGTCGCTCTCTGTGTCCCTCTCTGTGTCCCTCTCTGCTCTGTGCCCCTCTCTATGCCTCTGTTTTCCTCTCTGTGTCCCTCTCTGTGCCTGTATCCCTCTCTGTCCCTGTATGTCCCTCTCTGTGCACCTCTCTGTGCCTCTGTGTTCCTCTCTGTGCCTCTGTGTCCCTCTCTCTCTAGCCCCCTCCGACTAGCCGTGCCTGCGAGATGGGGGCTATATGTGAGCGGATAGGGCGGGGAATGGGGTAAAAGGTGTGAATGAATAATATTAGTATAAAATCAATGGGGGTGGTTAGTGTGTGTGTGAGGGTGGTTAGTGTGTGTGTGTGAGGGGTTGGTTATTGTGTGTGTGTGAAGGGTTGGTTAGTGTGTGTGTGATGCCACAGGCTGCCCCCGCCCCCCACAACTGCATGTTGAGGGGACGGGACCCAACGGGTCCCACTTGGTCTAGTCACTATTAAAAGTCTGATCTTGGATGTGTGTCAAGTCAAGTCAAGTCACAGTTATTTATATTGCACATTTAAAAAACAACTCTCGTTGGCCAAAGTGCGTTACATTTGTTATAAGAATAGCACAACAAAACAGACTACATACCTATATACTTGTAGCCCTCACTCAGAGGACGTCAGGAAAGGCTTGGGAGTATAGATAAGTCTTTAGTCTTGACTTAAAAGAGTCAATGGAGTGGGCAGTTCTGATGGGAAGGGGGATGCTGTTCCACAGCCTAGGTGCTGCAACCGCAAAGGCGCGGTCGCCCCTGAGCTTACGCCTAGACCGTGGGATATTCAGCAACCCCAAGTCGGACGATCTGAAGGGCCTGGAGGTGGAGTGGTGGGTGAGAAGACTTTTTATGTAGGTGGGGGCAAGCCCATTCAGGGCTTTGTAGACATGGAGGAGTATCTTGAAGTTTATACGGAACCGCACAGGGAGCCAGTAGAGAGAGGCCAGGATCGGGGTGATGTGGTCCCTTTTTCGGGTGCCCGTCAGGAGTCTCACTGCGGCGTTTTGGACCAGTTGCAGGCGGGACAGGGAAGATTGGCTGATGCCAGTGTAAATGGAGTTGCAGTAATCTAGGCGGGAGGAGATTAATGTGTTCTTTTCCAGGTCATCAAACTGGAGGAATTGTTTTATTTTAGCTATCATCCGAAGCTGAAAGAAGCTAGCTTTTACCACGGCATTGATTTGGTTGTCAAATTTCAGTGCTGAGTCAAATATCATGACCAAGGTTTTTGATGTGAGGTTTGAGTAGTGGGGTAAGGCTTCTGAGGCTGCCTGCTATCATTTTGATTGAGTCCGAGCGGCCAAGAAGGATGACCTCAGACTTACTCTCGTTTCGTTGGAGGAAGTTCTGGGCCATCCAACACTTTAAATCCTTGAGGCAGTGGGTAAGGTTAAACAGATTAGATTGGTTTTTGGGCTACAGGGGGAGAGAGTTGGGTATCATCTGCGTAGCAATGGAAGGAAATGCCGTGCCTTTCAATGACTTGGCCTAAGGGGAGCATATACAGGGAGAAGAGAATG
The DNA here is from genome assembly GCF_028641065.1 of Leucoraja erinaceus. NCBI lineage: Eukaryota > Metazoa > Chordata > Chondrichthyes > Rajiformes > Rajidae > Leucoraja > Leucoraja erinaceus. Next base: position 36,367,331 of record NC_073382.1, on the reverse strand, counting down.
GGGCCAAGAATGGAACCTTGTGGAACCCCACAGCAGAGATTAGCTGGGGAGGAGAATGAGTTGCCTATGTTAGTCGAGAAACTCCTACCTTTGAGGTAGGAGATGAACCAGCTCAGGGCAGCGCCATCAATACCAACCCCATACCGGAGACGGTCAATTACGATGGTGTGGTCGACAGTATCAAATGCTGCACTGACGTCAAGAAGGAGCAGGATTGCACAGTCGCCGAGAGTCAACGGTGAGGAGTAGGTCATTGTGTACCTTCCGTAAGGCAGACTCTGTGTTATGGTGAGCCCTGAAACCTGTGTGTGTGTGTGTGTGTGTGTGTGTGTGTGTGTGTGTGTGTGTGTGTGTGTGTGTGTGTGTGTGTGTGTGTGTGTGTGTGTGTGTGTGTGTGTGTGTGTGTGTGTGTGTGTGTGTGTGTGTGTGTGTTCACATCTGCTCGAAAAAACGACGCCCTAACGGTAACGTTTTTACATATTCCTGTAGAGATTTATCCCGTGGACTCTGATATTGCCTCACCTGAATAATTATTTCTCGAGTTATTAATCAAAATGTACAAAAATCTGAAAGAACTTAGAAAATAAAACCAAACGGATTTGGCTGATGACGTGATGACGTCACAATGGCTGCATGCTGTGTTCACCCGCTGCATGTGACGTTGCCTGGCCGCCCGCTCGCAGAGGCCGTACCCCGCTCGCTCGGGGTCCCTGGGACCACGTCTGCAGCCCGCGGCCTCCCACATCCACCCATAATGCTCTCCCTGCCTCTGCCCTCTGCCTGTCTCAAAAGACAGCAAGCTCCCCTCTCCCTGTCTCTGCCCTCTCCCTGGAGCTTGCGGCCTGGAGAAATGGAATATTGCGTTCGGGAACCAGCTCTCCCCTGTGACGAACCGTCCCCCCGGGCTCTGGATTGAGGCAGCTGAACCCACTCAGTTCTTTGGTTGCCGCCCACCCTGCTCCCCGGGTGCCACTGCCCACTGCCATCCTCCTCCCCCCTTCCTGCCTCTGCCCCTCTGCCCCCCCTCACTCCTCTCCCCCCTCCTCCTCTCCCCCTCGCTCTCCCTCCCCTCCTCTCTCCCCCCCTCCTCTCCCCTCCTCCTCCTCTCCTCTCCCCCCCCTCCTCTCCTTCTCTCCCCCCCTCTCCCCCTCCTCAACTCCCCTCCTCCTCTCCCCCCTCTCCCCCCTCCTCCTCCCCCATCCTCCTCCTCTCCCCCCTCCTCCTCCCCTCCTCCCCCCCTCCTCCCCTCCTCCTCCTCCTCCCCCCTCCCCCCCCCCCCCCCCTCCCCTCCTCCTCTCCCCTCTCCTCCTCCCCCTCCCTCCTCCTCTCCCCCCCCCCCCCCCCCTCTCCCCCCCCCCCCCCCGTCTCCTCTCCCCCTCCTCCTCCCCCTCTCTCCTCCCCCCCCTCTCCCCCTCTCCCTTCCCCCCCCCCCTCCCCCCTCTCCCCCCTCCCCCCCCCCCCCTCCCTCCCCTCTCCCCCCTCTGCCCTCTCCCCCCTCCCCCCTCTCTCCACCCCTCTCTCTCTCCCCCCCCCTCCTCTCTCCCCCCCTCCCCCTCTCCCCCTCCCCCCCACTCTCTCTCTCCCCCTTCTCTTTCCCCCCCTTATCCCCCTCCTCTCTTTCCCCTTCCTCTCCCCCTTCTCCCCCCCCTCTCTGCCCCCTCTATCTCCCCCTCTCTCTCCCCCCACTCTCCCCCCTCCTCACACCCCCTCATCTCCCCTCCCCCAGCCTCACTCCTCTCTCCCCCCTCTACTCCTCTCTCCCCTCTCTACCCCCCCCCCCCTCTCTTCGCCCCCCTCCCTCCAATATCAAGTGGGGTGGTTATTGTGTGCATGTGGGGGGTGGGTAGTGTGTGTGAGTGGGGGGGGGGGGGGGGGGGGGGGGGATGGTTAGTGTATGTGTGACACTGCAGGCTACCCCCACCGCAAACGCGCATTGGTGGGATGGGACCCAGTGGGTCCTCCCTGGTCAAGTCTATCTATATTTAAAACTGTGTGTGTGTGTGTGTGTGTGTGTGTGTGTGTGTGTGTGTGTGTGTGTGTGTGTGTGTGTGTGTGTGTGTGTGTGTGTGTGTGTGTGTGTGTGTGTGTGTGTGTGTGTGTGTGTGTGTGTGTGTGTGTGTGTGTGTGTGTGTGTGTGTGTGTGTGTGTGTGTGTGTTTCTTGTGGTTGCCAGCCTGTGGGTGCCAGCATTTGATTCGTTGCCATGAAGTCAAAAATAGCTTTTTCTGAAAAATTAATGCATTATTTCACGAGTTATTAATCAAAATGTTCAAAAATCTGATGAAAGTTGGAAAAAAAGAACTGCTCATTCCCTGTTCTTACAGGTGCAATGTCACAATGGCTCTGTGGCCTGCTCGCAATATTGTTGCCACCTAAGTACACTGAGTCCTGCTCGCCCTAGCATATGCAAATGTGTTTTATTTAAAGTCAGAGTACACTGAGTTCTGCTAACTAGCAAGTGCAATTGCATTTTTTTTTGTTTAAAAATGAGGGAGGGTGCAAAAGGCGGAACAAGCAGCCCCTGCGCAGATGTCTGCTATGGGTGAGTGGTGAAATATTGCGTTGGGGAACGGGTTGCGTTTGGGACCAGGCCTCCCATGGGGGTATGTGTGAGTGGTGGAATATTGCGTTGGGGAACGGGTTGCGTTGGGAGGCTAGGCCACCTGTGTGACAGGGACCCAACAGGTCCCACTATTATAATTCTCGACTTGCTTGTGTGTCTGTCTGTAATCTCAGGAGCTACACCAAAATGGTACACAATAGTGCAAACATTTTTTGCAGAATCTTACACAGCGTTTTCCCGTGGTCGTTCGTATCAAGTATCCTCCAGATTTGATTTTATATTTCACATGTTATTGATATTTAAGGTTTAAAAAAAGCCAACTTTGAGAATAATAACTGACTGTCAGAGTGAGACTTTTCTAGCAGCATCCAATGATGATGTCACAATGGAATCTCACACCCCTCCAATCACAATGGGATCTCATTTACACAAGCTGTCGTGAACATTCCGACAAATGAAAATGACATCACTGTAGTGGGGACTCCAGGAGTCCAGCCAAGAATGAGGCAAAACAAAGTTATTTGAACAGAATGTGTGTTTAATACTTTCACCGTGCTGCTTCCAACACCAACCCCGTGACCGAGCATGACCAGACCTTAAATACCTCGGGTCAGATCCCATGACCAAACGCCTCCCACTCCAAGACACTCAACTACTCCCTGCTAAGCCGAGGGTTTGCTATGCCCGTGGCTAGCCACCAGGTGCCGCCACATGACCCACCCCAGAATCGGAGGCACTGAAACGGACGGGATGCCGAACAAGCAGCCTGACCGCATAAACACATCCGCCCGAACAGAGTCCTTGACCCACCTGGAAGAACATACAGGAATCCACGATGGCAGGCACCCGAAACGAGGTGGCTGGGCCACGCAAACCGGCTCACTCAAGTCCAAATGGGCCGGCTTAAGGCTCGCCACAGGCACAGTCTCTTGCTGGCCCCCCTTGTCCAGTACAAATGTTGCCGTCCCATGCCACAGCACCCGAAAGGGACCTTCATTGGGCCGTTGCAAAGGCGACAGGTGGGTGTTGTGGTGTAGATAGACGAAAGGGCAGTTCGCCAGCGCCGGTGGCACATGGAAAGGGGCCATGCCATGCTGAGAAGTCAGGACGGGAGACAGGGTGCCGACCCTCTCCTGCCCCGCAAGCACAGCAGCACGGAGGACGGGTCCCATCAGCGGCCGGAACGAACTCTCCCGGGACGGTGAGCGGAGTTCCATACACCAACTCCGCCAAGGATGATGCCAAATCCTACTTAGGGGCTGTACGAATCCCCAACAACACCCATGTCAGCTAATCCATCCACTCCGGGCCCGTAAGGTGAGCTTTCAGGGCGGCCTTGGGATGGCAGTGGAACCGCTCCACCAACCCATTCGACTGGGGATGATATGCTGTTGATTGGTGGATATGCGTCCCCAGCAGGCGGACCATCGCAGACCACAGCTCAGATGTGAACTGGACACCCCTGTCCGAAGTGATATCCAGGGGAACCCCGAAGCGGGCAATCCGATTTCCCACAAGGGCCCGAGTGACTGGGCGGAAGTATCTATGAGCGGGATGGCCTCCGGTCAGTAGATGGTCAGTAGATGTGACACATCTCGGGATGGTGGCTGCGGCCCTATGATGTCCACGTGCACGTGGTCAAACCGCCCGTGTGAGAGTTGACACAGTGGGGGATGGGATGAGAAGAAATGTTCTTTAAAAATTGTCTTTAGTGGGGGAGTCCAAAAGGGAAGAGGTGAGGGATGGGTATAAGGAGAGGGAGGGGTAATGGGATCAGCTTCAAGGGGAGTAAGGAGAGAGTGAGAATTTTGCCCCCCCCCCCCCCCCCCCCACCCCACGTGGGAAGGATTGATTGGCTCAAGGCAGCGCCGACGCCAACCCAAAAGTTGAGTCCATTCATTGGCTCCGGGAAGTGCCAACTGCCCTCCCCCCAATGTGGGAATGATTGATTGCGTTGGGGGAATGGTTTGCGTTGGGGGAACGGATGAGTGGTGGAAACTGGTTGAGTTGGTGAAACGGGTGAGTGGTGGAATATTTTGTTGGGGAAACGGTACTCAATGGGTCAAGGCAGTAGGGAGGGTAGAGGGGTTATGGAGGGTGGGAGGGACTGAGGGTCGGGGAAAGGAGAGGGAGGGAGAAGTGAAGGAAGGAGTGGAGGAGGTGAGGGGCAGAAGAGGGAGGTAGGGTGTGGGGGATAGAGGGAGAGGCGGGCAGTTGGGGAAGTGAGGAGGGAGAGTGGGGGAGTGGGTTAGGGGAGGTGAGGAGTGGGGGAGCAGGGAGATAGATGGAGAGGAGGGTAGTAGGGAGGGAAGAGTGGTTATGGGGTGAGGAAGGGTGACTGAGGGTAGGGGAAAGGAGAGGGAGGGAGAGGTGAGGGAGGGAGTGGGGGAGGGGAGGAGGAGCGGGGAATAGAAGAGGGAGGGTGAAAAGGAGGGGGAGGGAGTGCTGGGGGATGAGGGGTGGATGCAGTAGGATAGCTGTAGGAAGAGGGATGGCAAGGCACAGTTGATGGAGGTTTGTCGTGACTCGCGTCACAACGGAGATCTCTGGTATCACAATGGGAACCCCTCAGCTGTGCCTGCGCAGTTGGGGGCTATGGGTCAGTGGTGGAATATTGCCTTGGGGGGGGCAGGCCCAATGGGTCCGCACCTGGTCTAGTTGAATCCTAAAATCACAAGTAATATCCCCAATACCCCATCTCTCTTTCCCCTGCCTCACCCATCATCTCTGGTCCGCACACATTTTACCCACCATCCCTTACTACCCTAGTCACTCTGCTCCATTTCCCTCCTCCATATGCACACCCCACATTCCCGTCCGATACTTCACTTTTATCCCCCATAGCCCTCCCTTCAGATTCACAGTTCACTCCTCCCTTTTTTGTCCTTACCTGACACCCTTTTGTTTCCTTTTCACCACTATCAATTGTCACTTCACAGATCTGCAAATCAACTACCCTCCATTCACCTGTATCGACCTAATACTTCCTAGACTTTGCCTCACCACAAACTCCCTTTTCCAGCTTTATCCCCACAGTCTGAAGAAAGGACCAAACCCAAAACTTTGTCTGTCCATTCCTTCCTTAGTTGCTACCTGCTTTCCCGAGTTCCTCCAACAATTTGTATTTTGGGTTAAGATTAAAGCATTTGTTGTTTCTTTTTGATTTCTTCCAGTACTTGATGGGCTCTGGAAGAATTCTATGGGCACGGTGTAATAGCAGTATAGCACAGGAACAGGCCTTTCGGCCTATGATGCCAAGACCATATCTTATCTGGCTACATATCTGCCATACCCCTCCATTCTCAGCATATCCATAAGCTTATCCAAAAGTCTCATGAATGCCATTATCATATCTGCCTCAACCACCACCGCCGACAGCACGTTCCAGGCACTCTCTGCTCTCTAGGTAAAAAAATAATTCCCGCACATCTCCTTTAAACATTGTCCCTCTCACCTTAAAACTATGTGCTCTAGTATTTGATTTTTTCATCTAAGGAAAAAGATTCTGATTGTCTACATTATCTATTCCTCTCACAATTTTCTATACTTCTATCAGATCATCTTTCACATTTCAGAGAAAACAATCCAAGCCTGTCCAACCTCTCCATGTTCTTAATGGGTTGGACAGGCTAGATGCAGGAAGATTGCTCCAAATGTTGGGGAAGTCCAGGACAAGGGGTCACAGCTTAAGGATAAGGGGGTAATCCTTTAAAACCGAGGTGAGAAGAACTTTTTTCACACAGACAGTGGTGAATCTCGGGAACTCTCTGCCACAGAGGGTAGTCGAGGCCAGTTCATTGGCTATATTTAAGAGGGAGTTAGATGTGGCCCTTGTGCCTAAGGGGATCAGAGGGTATGGAGAGAAGGCAGGTACGGGATACTGAGTTGGATGATCAGCCATGATCATATTGAATGGCAGTGCAGGCTCGAAGGGCCGAATGGCCTAATCCTGCACCTAATTTCAATGTTCTATGTTTCTATGTACTGTAGCTAATACCCCATGATCCAGTATTAATTCTAGTAACCCTCCTCTGCACCCTTTCCAAAGCCTGTGCATTCTCCCTGCCAAAGGGCAACCAGAACTGCATACAATATTCTGAATATGGCCTAACTGAAGTCTGCATCATGTAGAAACATAGAAACATAGAAATTAGGTGCAGGAGTAGGCCATTCGGCCCTTCGAGCCTGCACCGCCATTCAATATGATCATGGCTGATCACCAACTCAGTATCCCGTACCTGCCTTCTTTCCATGCCCCCTGATCCCCTTAGCCACAAGGGCCACATTTAACTCCCTCTTAAATATAGCCAATGAACTGGCCTCGACTACCCTCAGTGGCAGAGAGTTCCAGATTCACCACTCTCTGTGTGAAAAAAGTTCTTCTCATCTCGGTTTTAAAGGATTTCCCCCTTATCCTTAAGCTGTGATCCCATATCCTGGACTTCCCCAACATCGGGAGCAATCTTCCTGCATCTAGCCTGTCCAACCCCTTAAGAATTTTGTAAGTTTCTATAAGATCCCCTCTCAATCTCCTAAATTCTAGAGAGTATAAACCAAGTCTATCCAGTCTTTCTTCATAAGACAGTCCTGACATCCCAGGAATCAGTCTGGTGAACCTTCTCTGCACTCCCTCTATGGCAATAATGTCCTTCCTCAGATTTGGAGAACAAAACTGTACGCAATGCTCCAGGTGTGGTCTCACGAAGACCCTGTGCAACTGCAGTAGAACCTCCCTGCTCCTATACTCAAATCCTTTTGCTATGAAAGCTAACATACCATTCGCTTTCTTCACTGCCTGCTGCACCTGCATGCCTACTTTCAATGACTGGTGTACCATGACACCCAGGTCTCGCTGCATCTCCCTTTTTCCTAGTCGGCCACCATTTAGATAATAGTCTGCTTTTCTGTTTTTGCCACCAAAATGGATAACCTCACATTTATCCACATTATACTGCATCTGCCAAACATTTGCCCACTCACCCAGCCTATCCAAGTCACCTTGCAGTCTCCTAGCATCCTCCTCACAGCTAACACTGCCCACCCAGCTTAGTGTCATCCGCAAACTTGGAGATATTGCCTTCAATTCCCTCATCCAAATCATTAATATATATTGTAAATAGCTGGGGTCCCAGCACTGAGCCTTGCGGTACCCCACTAGTCACTGCCTGCCATTGTGAAAAGGACCCGTTTACTCCTACTCTTTGCTTCCTGTCTGCCAGCCAGTTCTCTATCCACATCAATACTGAACCCCCAATGCCATGTGCTTTAAGTTTGTATACTAATCTCTTATGTGTGACCTTGTCAAAAGCCTTCTGGAAGTCCAGATACACCACATCCACTGGTTCTCCCCTATCCACGCTACTAGTTACATCCTCGAAAAATTCTATAAGATTCGTCAGACATGATTTACCTTTCGTAAATCCATGCTGACTTTGTCCAATGATTTCACCACTTTCCAAATGTGCTGCTATCCCATCTTTAATAACTGACTCTAGCAGTTTCCCCACTACCAATGTTAGACTAACTGGTCTGTAATTCCCCGTTTTCTCTCTCCCTCCCTTCTTAAAAAGTGGGGTTACGTTTGCTACCTGCCAATCCTCAGGAACTACTGCAGAATCTAAAGAGTTTTGAAAGATTATTACTAATGCATCCACTATTTCTGGAGCTACTTCCTTAAGTACTCTGGGATGCAGCCTATCTGGCCCTGGGGATTTATCAGCCTTTAATCCATTCAATTTACCCAACACCACTTCCCGGCTAACCTGGATTTCACTCAATTCCTCCAACTCCTTTGACCCGCGGTCCCCTGCTATTTCCGGCAGATTATTTATGTCTTCCTTAGTGAAGATGGAACCAAAGTAGTTATTCAATTGGTCCGCCATATCCTTGTTCTTCATGATCAACTCACCGGTTTCTGACCTCAAGGGACCTACATTTGTTTTAAACTAATCTCTTTCTTTTCACATATCTATAAAAACTTTTGCAGTCAGTTTTTATGTTCCCTGCCAGTTTTCTTTCATAATCTATTTTTCCTTTCCTAATTAAGCCCTTTGTCCTCCTCTGCTGGTCTCTGAATTTCTCCCAGTCCTCCGGTATGCTGCTTTTTCTGGCTAATTTGTACGCATCATCCTTCGCTTTGATACTATCCCTGATTTCCCTTGTGATCCACGGATGTACTACCTTCCCTGATTTATTCTTTTGCCAAACTGGGATGAACAATTTTTGCAGTTCATCCATGCAGTCTTTAAATGTCTTCCATTGCATATCCACCGTCATGCCTGACTCAGAATTTTACATACTTTGATTAGGTCTCCCCTTTGCCTCCAATACTCTAGAGAAAGCAATCCAAGTCCGTCCAACCTTTCTCTGTAGCTATTATCCCCAAATCCAGACATTATTCTGATGAACCACCTCTGTACCCCTTCTAACGACTCCACATTCTTCCTATAATGGGGCGACAAGAACGGCACGTAATGCTTCACAGGCAATTTAGAAAATGTAAATGTACTATGGATACTGGAAACAGGCTTTTTGTAACGCTGAGATTGGTATAATTGTCAACTGTTTTTCAAAATGAAATTTCTCCCCAGTCCTGAACCACCAATCAAGTTTCAACTCTTTTATATAACACAAAGTGCTCGAGTAACTCAACAGATCAGGCTGCATCTGTGAATGGAATGGACAGACGATGTTTGTCAGAAGGGCTCTGACTCAAAACATTACATGTCCATTCCCTCCACCGATGCTGCCTGACCCATTGAGTTACTCTAGAACGTTGTGTTTTGATCAAGATTCCAGCGTCTGCAATCCCTTATGTCTACAACTCTCTTATGATCCTTCTGCCAAGTCTGTATTTTCTAATCCATCGCTGAATAATGCAAATCCTTCTTGATCCCCCAGACAATACACTGTGTCTGTGCTATTCCCTGTAGCTGCTTCCTTTGCCTTTCCTATGTTAGTGTTTTCAACCATTTTATAGTGACATGTAGACTGAACAAAATTGGCTGAAGACTGGCTTCTGTGATTATGATAATATCTGGAGGAAGCCGACCTTGATCATCTACTTAGGACTTCTGGCTAAAGGAAATATTCAGCTTTGCCTTTAGCACTCATATGGAAGGCCCCATTCTTGCTCAGTAAAGGAATGTTGTTGGTGCCACCTCCTCCTTTTATTAGATGTTTTTATACCCATCCAATTAAAAGCCAGATGTAGCAGTACTGCAGAGCTGTCAGTTGTCATTTGTTGTTTAGCATGGATGAAGTCCTGGTTCATTAGCCTCACCAAGTTGACAGCTTATTCCTTATGAATATCATTATCATCATCACTCCTCATGATACCAAGGTTGATACCTGGACTTCATTGGATGAAATAGTGAGCAATATGTTGGAACATGAATTTCCAGATTATGGTGATCAACATATCTAGTGCAGATGGTCATCAGAGCCTCCTGGATGAGCAGTTTTTAGTTTTCAGTTCATCCACCCAAACAAGATTACTGTGCAACACAACATGATGGAGGGTGTCCTTGGTGTGAAGATGGTATTTTACTCCACATTGACCATGCTTTAGTCACCTCTACCAAAGGTATCATAAACAGGTGTATCTTCCTTTAAAAGATAGATGAGGACCAGATCCATTTGGTTAACAATACCTGCTTCAAACCCAATCTCTCAGCATATGTGGTTTGGCCAGCTCCAGTGGTGTGAAACAAAACTATTCTTGGAGGTGAATATTAAGTCCCATTCCATAGTATATTCTGCGTTTCGATACTTTAATCCTCTGCCAAAGTGTTGTTCAACTGGGAAGACCACCATGAGTCCACAGGTGTGCAGGGGGACTACTTCACTGACCCTACAAACGGCAGACCTGAGGCGGTCCTTCAAAAAGGTCAATGATCGCAAAGCTCCAGGCCCGGATGGTATTCCAGGGCGGGCTCTCGGGGCGTGCGCTGATCAACTGGCAGAGATGTTCATCAACATCTTCAGAGAGTCTGTGGTCCCATCAAAGCATCTTCAACCTCAAGCAACCATGAGTTCTGTTCCTGAAACCATTCTGTGGTTCCCACCATTCAAAGCTCCATGGTGTTTCACTGTTCCAAAGAACCATTAATCTCCTGTTGCTGACTACCGTCAGTGACATCAGTCATTATGAAGTGCTAGTCAAAACTCACATCTGCTCCTCTCTCCCCGACACCTTGGACCCTCTTCAGTTTGCGTATAGACCAAACAGGGCCACGGACGATGCCATTGCCAAGGCAACTCACACTGCGCTCACCCACCTGTATGAAGGGAATACATACGTGAGAATGCTCTTCATTGACTACAGCTCGGGATTCAACACTATCATTCCCTCAAAACCCATCCCCAAGCTCCTTGATCTTGGGCTAGAGACCTCCATCTGCGGTTGCATGTTCGACTTCCTGACGGGCAGGCCCCAGGTGGTGAGAATTGGTAGCCACACCTCTTCCTCACTGATCCTCAGCAGAGGCGCACCACAGGGCTGTGTGCTCAGTCCTCTACTGTACTCACTGTTCATGCACGACTGTACTGATAAGCAGAGCTCCAACATCATCTTAAAGTTTGCTGACAACACGACCATCCTGGGCTTCATCACAGACAATAATGAGACAGCCTATAGAGAGGGGGTAAAGGCATAAACAGCTGGTGCGAGGAAAATAACCTCGATCTCAATGACAGCAAAACTAAAGAGATGATCGTGGACTACAGGAGACAGCAGGGGAGTGGACACCTCCCCATCCACATCGGTGATGCTGAGGTTGAAAGGATCAACAGCTTCAAGTTCCTCGGTGTGCACATCACTGAGGACCTCAATTGGACACTGCACACGGGCACAATAACTAAAAAAGCCCCCCAGGGGTTCTTTTTCCTGAGAAGACTGAGGAAGTTTGACATGGACACCAGCATCCTCACAAACTTCTACAGTTGCACCTTCGAGAGTCTGCTGACAGGCTGCATCACAGTCTGGTACGGGAACTGTTCTGCCCAATGCCGCAAATCACTACAGAGAGTGGTGAAGGCGGCACAGCACACCATTGGCAACTGTCTCCGGCCATTCAGGACATTATCCATAGGCGGTGCCTGCGGAAGGCACACAGCATCATCAAGGTCCACAGCGACCCAGCACGCAGACTGTTCTCCTTGTTACTGTCAGGCAGACTATGCAGGAGCATGGCTGCACGTACCACCAGACATAAGAACAGTTTTTTATCATCATGCCATTGGGCTTCTGAACACATAAACACATCATATATTTTGATTATTTTATTTATTATTGTCTTTTACCTACCAATGTCACTTTTATCTTATCTTTTTTTACCTTAATTTTATCCTTGTAATATCATTGCTGAGGTGACCCGTTGTATTGTCAAAAACATTGCATTGTACCGTTGACTCTGTGTTAACCTTCATATGACAAATAATACTGAACTAAACTGAACTGAATTCATAGATAAAGCAAGGCAGAAGGTGGCATTTAGCAGGAAGTATCCTTGTCCATGCTGTTGGATAACAAGAGTCTACACCGAATATTGAAGACTCTGCGCTACTCCCTGTCACTGTATATTACCCTCCCACCTTTTCTACAGCCTGTCATGTTGGTGCGACAAGATGCATACACTAATGTGATGGAGGTGAATGGTGTATAGTATCAGTAGTGAGTAGGACTACATCAAACAGTTACTTGCCTAGTCTCTAAGACAGTTTTCCCAATTTAAGCATTTGTCATCAGCCATTTGTGAAGAAGACTTTGTGAGGCATGGGAGGAACTGTGCCATGTTCAAATTCAGGGCCTGGGCCCATCCTGCTATCGCCATTTTCTCCCTAACATAACATTTCTGATACAATTGAGTCACTTGCCATGCCAGAGCAGAGGACATTTAAGAGTTAACTGTGTTTTTCCCAGTTTGGTTCATGTTCATGACATTAATATACAAACTTAAAGCACACGGTATGGAGGTCCAGTATTGATGTGGGTAGAGAACTGGCTGGCAGACAGGAAGCAAAGAGTAGGAGCAAACGGGTCCTTTTCACAATGGCAGGCAGTGACTAGCGGGGTACCGCAAGGCTCAGTGCTGGGACCCCAGCTATTTACAATATATACTAGACTAAGTGGGACCCATTGGGTCCCATGTTCACACGGGAGGGCTGGTCCCCCAACGCAATATTCCACCTCTCCACCAATTCCAATATTGGTGGCCAGTGGGGGGGCTTTCTGGAGCGCTGGTATGGGTTCTTGCGGTGGCAGCTCAGTCCCTCAAGCCTGATGTGCTGGCAGCTCACTCATGGCTGGTGGACTGGCAGTTGACTCATGGTTATTCTTTGAAATTCTATTTCAAGCAGGGTGCAAGACCACCAAACTGAATTGCATTCTCCTACCACTTCAAGCAGGGTGCAAGTCCACCAAATTCAAGTGCAGTCTCCTACCACTTCAAGCAGGGTGCAATGCCACTGAATTCAAGTGCAGTTTCATACCACTTTCAGCAGGGTGCAAGGCCACCAAATTCAGTGCAGTTGCATACCATTTCAAGCAGGGTGCAAGGCCACCAAATTCAAATGCAGCTTCATACCATTTCATGCAGGGTGCAACGCCACCAGATTCAAATGAGGTTTCATACCATTTTATGCACGTTGCAAGGCCATCACATTCAAATGCAGTTTTATACCATTTCAAGCAGGGTGAAACCACCATAAAACCACCAAAAGAACACACAAAACACCAAACTCAGTTCAGTAGATATTCAGTGTGTTCAGTTGATTCACAGCTCAGACAGTCATGACCTATCCCTCCCCCATCATGCAGAGACTGAGCCACACCCACACTTCTGGGTTTTATAACCCCTCGCACTGGAAAAGGTGTGGCGTGATTGACAGGAGAGAGATTCTCAACATTTTTTAAACACTAATAACACTTTTATTTTTCATTGATGGGAAGAATCCTCTGCACCTAAAAGAGCAGAGGGAGACTGAGTAAAATGGCCAAAAATCACAGCCGTAAGTTGTAGCATTTTAACTAAAATCAATATAGAGTGCAAACAGGAAGTTACCCAAAGCAGCCAAACCACCATTTGCAGTAGTGCCTTTTAACTTCAAGCCAAAGCACCAAAAACACCATTTGCAGTGTGCCCTTCAACTTCAAGCCAAGGCACCCACGCCACCATTTGCAGTAAGTAGTGCCCTTCAACTTCAAGCCAAGGCACCCACGCCACCATTTGCAGTTAGTGCCCTTCAACTTCAAGCCAAAGCACCAAAGCCACCATTTGCAGTTGTGCCTTTCAACTTCAAGCCAAAATACCCAAGCCACTATTTGTAGTAACTAGTGCCTTCCAACTTCAAGCCAAAGCACCCAAGCCACCATTTGCAGTAAGGAGTGCCTTTCAACTTCAAGCCAAAGCACCCAATCCACCATTTGCAGTAATTAGTGCCATTCAAATTCAAGCCAAAGCACCACAGCCACCATTTGCAGTAAGTAGTGACTTTCAACTTCAAGCCAATGCACCCAAGCCACCATTTGCAGACAGTGCCTTTTTACTTCAAACAAACCATATTTTCTTTTTCAATCCACATTAAGAGGACTCACAGTTGAGTAGATATTTGTTCGGTGTTATTCAAATCTCATAGAAACGTGACCCTTTGTCTTCATCCACCTTGCAGAGACTGTGAGGCACACCACTTTCTGGTTGTATTGTCCCTCCCCCTCCCTCCAGCAGGGGCAGCAGAGAGAATGGTGAATGCATTAAAACATTGATGTCTCTCTGATTTGTCATCGATGGGAAAAATCCTCCGGCCCCGGAAGGGGGAGGGGGGCTCTGAGCGAGGTGGCCAAAAATGACGGCCGTAGGTGGCAGCGTTTTCTCGGAAATCGCAGCACAATGAGCCAAAAGCGGTCAAGATCGGACTTTTTGTAATATAGATAGATTAATGATTTAGACGAGGGAATTGAATGCAACATCTCCAGGTTTGCGGATGACACGAAGCTGGGGCGAAGTGTTAGCTCTGAGGAGGATGCTAGGAGGCTGCAAGGTGACTTGGATAGGCTGGGTGAGTGGGCAAATGCATGGCAGATGCAGTACAATGTGGATAAATGTGAGGTTATCCATTTTTGTGGCAAAAACAGGAAAGTAGACTATTATCTGAATGGTAGCCGATTGGGTAAAGGGGAGATGCAACGAGACGTGGGTGTCATGGTACACCAGTCATTAAATGTAGGCATGCAGGTGCAGCAGGCAGTGAAGAAAGCAAACGGTATGTTAGCATTCATAGCAAAAGAATTTGAGTATAGGAGCAGGGAGGTTCTACTGCAGTTGTACAGGGTCTTGGTGAGACAACACCTGCAGTATTGCATACAGTTTTGGTCTCCTAATCTGAGGAAATACATTCTTGCCATAGAGGGAGTGCAGAGAAAGTTCACCAGGCTGATTCCTTGGATGTCAGCACTTTAATATGAAGAAAGACTGGATAGACTTGGCTTGTACTCGCTAGAATTTAGAAGATTGAGGGGGGGTCTAATGGAAACTTGTCAAAATTCTTAAGGGGTTGGACAGGCTAGATGCAGGAAGATTGTTCCCGATGTTGTGGAAGTCCAGAACAAGGGGTCACAGTTTAAGGATAAGGAGGAAATCTTTAGTACTGAGATGAGGAAAACATTTTTCACACAGAGAGTGGTGATTCTCTGGAATTCTCTGCCACAGAAGGTAGTTGAGGCCAGTTCATTGGCTATATTTAAGAGGTAGTTAGATGTGGCCCTTGTGGCTAAAGGGATCAGGGGGTATGGAGAGAAGGCAGGTACAGGATACTGAGTTGGATGATCAGCCATGATAATATAGAATGGCGGTGCAGGCTCGAAGGGCTGAATGGCCTCTACTCCTGCACCTATTTCCTATGTTTCTATGTTTCCATTAGGCCAAGCTGATTTCATCCCTTTGACCTGGATGGATTTTTATGACAATCTGTAATATCACGGTTGCAGTTCTTCTGACATGGATTTAAAATTCCAATTATTAGTTCAGTTCAAACTCCATGACTGACAAGATGTGGTTGGAATGCACATCTCTGGGTCATTGACCCAGGCCTCCGTGTTTTTCACATGGTAATTTAACTACTGCAAAGGACATCTTTCAGGTGTTATAGAAGAGTGGTTAGAAGCCAGTTAATAGAAACAGCAACCATTACAAACTAAAATCAGTTCATAATGTCACATCCATTGATACTCTACACACAATTGAACCATCCATTCGACATAGCACATTCTGATTGTTCACACTTGCAACTATACAGGGGTATTGATAAATATATATGCTAATTATCCCTCATTGAAACTCCCAGGATGAAATCAGGAAAGGAATTAAGTGGCCATCTCCTGTATCAACACATTGTTAAAGTCATATTCTTGCCACTTGACATGTTTTGAAGACAGTTTAGTCAATTGGTATTCTGGAAGTTTGTATATCCAGGGAGATATCCATCATCTATGTAATAAAATAACAATATTCTGGGTGTCTTGTGGCCAGCCTTTCAAACCAACCACAGGTGTTTAGATATTAATAAGTGTCTTCTCAGTTGAGATGTGGCCCATTGCTAAATATGTAATTCTATAAAGTCACCTGTTTACACAGGAATGGTGGTCAAGTAAGTAATTATAATAATTGAAATGGTATTTCTAATCACATAGATATTGTGTTTAAAGGGCATAAACCTTACTGTACTGCGGGGAGTCCCCTGAGTTTCCCTACAGTTTCCAAGAGAGAGGCATCGCAAACTTGTTTGTCATGAAGTAATGGTCTTTTACATCAACTGCCCCAGTCTCCATTTGGCTCACTCCGTGAGTGGACGTGGCGTCGAAGGATGAGAAGCTGAAGCAAAGAAGTGGAAGCTAAATTAATGGCTGAGTGGACCTCTTGGCCAAATGGCCTAATTCTGCTCCTATCACGTGAACTTATGAAAATATGATGTCTTAAATTGCTGGCAGATCAATTGTGAAACAGGAATACTAACCATGAACGTGGGTAAAATACAGCAAAATAGAATATCCCTATATGAACTCAGACTTTAACCTAGCTTCATTCATGGGATGATAGAAGGAGCACATTGCATTGCTTTAAACACTAGTGTGTGAGAAAAGAGACAAACAAGGATAAAGCAGCAGATTCACATTAAAAATATCTGCTTTACAAGGCAAACAATCAGTCAGACATCTCACTCATGCGGAAGCAACAAAGTTGACTCGGCCAGGCAGTGCATCATAAGTGTCGCAGATCACACGTCTCAAATGCTGCTATTTCGGGCAAGCTTTCTTCTTGTGGCTATGACTGATAAGACTGTTCACTCTGCTTGCTAGTGCAGTAATGATCAAATTGTCTATTTTTTTAAAGTAAGAGCAAAATTTGTTTCTGACTAGGCTCACAGTTAATAATATTTAAGCTGTTTACCAAATAGAATCACCACTGCCAAAATGATCTCCAGGATGGCTTCATTGATTTAGCATGAAGACAATGGTACTTGATTTTACTGTCCTAGTTTCTCCAATTACATCTACCTGTTTCTTTGTTTCTCTCATGAGATTATTATATATATTTTTTAAGTGGGCTGCAATTGCATTTCCAAGTAATTCATTCAGATCTTTATGGCTAAGTCAAGAACTTTACATTTATAACAATTTTTAGACTTGAATCTTGAATAATGGTGCTAAAACATGGTGACGTATACTGTCTCAATGTATTATTCCTATCCACTTGTCTTTAGCTAAGATTATGCTTAAATATAGTAATACTTTTACTGTACTGTATGCAAAAATGTAATTTTACTGTACCTCGATATGTTTGATAGTAAAGTACCATTGAACCATTGAGTTAGTAGTGTAAACATACCATGTTTAATACAACAATGTTTCTAACTTAGCTTATGACATTTTATTCCATTGGCTTTAAATTTTGTTGAATGATCCATGTTCGGCCTGACTCCACATAATGAAAGTTTGAACTTTGTATTGAGTACTTTTGGCATTGACGCAAGCATTGTAAATTGATGATTATTACCAGCTTACTAGGTTACTACTACTTGATAGTAGTAATAACCTAGCACTGCTAGGCACTGCAAAGGATGGTGGAGGAGGGAGATACTATAATGGTAGTTCAGAGGCTTGTCGACAGGTACATGGATATGCAGGGAATGGAGGAATATGGATCATGTGCAGACGTCACGTGATAAAAGAAGGCACTCAATCAACATATCTCACTTATCCTACAATCTACGTCTAGCTGCCGCCAGGTCCCATCACCTTACTGTTAACAACTCGTCTCAAACCTAGAAGCTTGATGCGCTGGTACTTACTGCTATTTGTCATTATGACATCCTTTCACTTTGTTTCATCCCTTCACTGCATTCTCTCCTATTCAAAATTAAGCTAGAATACAGTTTGATTCTCCTTTATCTAATTGTGGACATTGGATTTTGTCTCTGGAACTGTTATGTTATAATGCTGAGTATGTTTATCTTTACTCTACTTATTGTACTTGAGTTTGTCTTGATTTTATTTAGATAGTATTATCTGATTTGATTAGATAGCATGCAAAATTAAAACTTTTTCCTTGGTACACATGACAACAATAAAAATAAACTTAACCTAAACCATCTTTATCTTTTCCAATTCCATGAAGGGTTGGAAATCTGAAAGGTTGACTTCTCTTTCCACAGACGCTGCCTGGTGTGCTGAGTTGTTCTTGCACTTTCCTTTCTTGTACCTTACTGCTAAGTCTACTTCATCTAAGCAGGAATGGTCTGTAAAAAGAAAATGGATATCATGTTTGATTTCACATAGACTGGTTTTAATGAATGTAGTTCATGGCCCCCTGCTGCACTACAAACCAGAATAGCCCTCAACACATATTTACCCCCTGATTTACGTTCAATGAGTCAAATGCCTTTTTCATGCATGGGCCTTTGATGTTTAATTTTTTGCCTGCAACAACATGAAATGTGGAATGTCTGAGCGGGTATCCAATTCATGCGTGCTAACGTAGAGGCAAGTCTTCAAACATCAAGAATACCCCTTCCTACGAGCGCACACCGGGGGCTCCAACACCAAGACCCGGTGTGCGACCTCGCACCACCCGGCGTGGCTTCAATGGCCGCGGGACAATCGCCATCGCCAGCCGGGGGCTTTGACTTTGACTCTGACATCGGGGGGGGAGAGAGTGCAGTGGAGAGATAAGTTTTTTTTGGCCTTCCATCACAGCTATGTGATGGATGTTTATGTAAAATGTAATTATGTTGTGTCTGGGTCTATTTGTGTGTAATGTATGGCTGCAGAAACGGCATTTCGTTTGGACCTCTAGGGGTCCAAATGACAATTAAATTGACTCTTGACTCTTGACTCTTGACTCTTCCTGGTTTGTAGGTCTTGGCACCTTAATTTTGACTTCAGCAGAGCAAGAATTGAGAATCATTGTATGTTTTGACTTCCTCATACAAATTATCCTCATGCCCTTTTAATGACATTTATGGATAGAGATGCACAGTTAGACAATCTATATTAATGTTTATTTTCTGGTGATATTAATTAATATGGAGACTGCATTTTGAACTATTAATATTTAAATGCTATCATTCTAATCTAGATAACAATTATGTAATTTATTATGCAAAATAGTAAATTAAATTTTAGAATTACTTTTTACATATACATATTTACACACACGCGGGATTTGAATATATTCAAATTACTGTACCAATTAATCTCACAGTGGAATACTACACAGACTATGAACATGTATCTTCAAATAGAATCCTTTTATTATCTTCTGCTTTTGAAGCTTTAACTGGAATTCTGAGTACAGAACTACATGTGAATGGACCAAATTTCTATTATTGATCTGCCTCATCATTTCATAAAAGAGGATTGTTCTTTTGAAACCATTTGACATTTTATTTGGAATTTAACCAGCCAGAGTTCTATAAACTTTACAAATCATTTCCATTCTTCCATTTCACAAACTATTTATATCCATTTCTCTCAAAGTAACAAAACTGCTACATTAATCAAAATGAATAGCTAATATAATGAACAATTCAATGTTATATTGAAATTAATTAATTGCATATCTGCAATTATAGAATTGAAAGCAATTCATCATTATGTAACAATACCAATCTGTATATTGTGATTTCTCCTTACATTCTTACTTACATGTAATTGTACTTTGCTTTTCTTTTTGTCAAATCTACATGAGTAATGCACTGGTGCTACTAAGAACATGGTTAATGGGCTTCTGTCCAAGCCTCTATCGATGCCACTGTGAGATCTACTGTTGTGAGAAATGCTGGAGTAACATGGAGGAGCCATTTTACCCTATCATCCTGAGAAGAAGCATTTGATTTTTACCAGAAGTTGAACCATCAACAAAGGTTCATTGGGTGCGGAATTAGGATCATGATTTCTTCATATCATGGGGTATTTGTCAGCTACTTTCAACTACTGTACTCTGATGGTTTTTAAATGTAAGTGCTGTTCAGAAAATTTATCGATAGGTCAAGAAGAAAATAGACACCGCTACACAATTTACTAGGAACAAATACTGTGTTTTATGTGGGGTGAGGTCCATGTTTATAGCGACAAGCTACAATTATATAATTTTAAAAAAATGGTTAAATAACTGCCTCAATGAAAAAACTCTAAAAACTATCTTGCATATATGTTTTTTGCGAACCAAAGTTTAGAATGGCACAACACAGAGTTATAACAAATCGATTATAGACTTAAAAAAAAAAATTTTCTTACCAATTTAGCAGCCAAAGCTCAATATTTACCTTAAATAAAAAGTATATGTATTGTTCTCTGATAGCAGATTATTGTGAAGCGTGTAAAAGTTAGTAACAGGACCAGAACATCAAATTGCCAATTTATAGACTTGTGTTTCACTTAAGAACAACTTTCTCCCAACAGTATGTGGGCCACTGAACTTATATTATCATTTATATCACATGTAAGACATTCACATTATTCACATTATTCACATTATTCACCTTAAAATTATCAAACTTACATGTGACATTAATAATTTAATGTTTAAATTCACTGCAAAAATTGACCTTCTGGAAGTCATGTTTCTACGAAGCAGCTGTAGATGCATAATTTCTGTTAGGTCCTTCTTTGCCAAAATTGTGTTTAGTCAGAATTTTGTTTAAATTTCAATGTCGGAAAAATTCATCTGAAGCTGGGAATTACAGACCATATATTTGTATTTCATCCTTAAGTTCTGGTGAAGAGTTGCATAAATTTAAATATTTTAGCTCGTGTTCACTTAAAAGTCATTGACGGAAATAACATCTAATGCTGATATGTGTTTATTTTTTCAGCTTTTGCAGTTTAAAAAAAAAATGTTGCTTTTGACAGATATTGCCTGTCTCACACATCTATGACATGATAGTTTTTTTAATCCAGTTTTGTTTTCTGTCTCATTCGTCTACAAATTGTCTCTCATTCACATTTACTTCCCTACATAAACTCTGAGCACTCTCAATCTTTCTAAACTTAAATGATTACATGCCCCTAGAAACTGGTCTCAGAATTCATGTCCTTACATTCAATTTCTTCAGCTGTGTACATTTGCCAACTTTAGTAATCTTCTTCAGGAGGAATTCCTCAAAATACTCTCTTACTCCGCAAGCTTAGGGAACTCTGCTGCTCATCGCCTTGCATTTATGTCAGAGTTTAAGAGTCAAATGAAATACCCACATACAAAGTTGGAAAGTAAAGATATTAGCACCACAGAAGTTTAAAAGAACAAGTGAAAAAACATTTAAAGTTTCCTTTTAGCTGCCTGGAAAAGTCTGGCCTAAATCAGAGCTTGCTCTGTTCTGCATATCACAACATGGAATGATGTTGGGAGGAACCAGAAGCTAAAAGATGGTAATGATGATGAAGAAGGAGGAACATTAAGAGAAGGGTGCGCAAGAAGTGAGGATTTGGAGCAAAATGGTCTGCTATTAATTATGAGCAAAGACAAACTGCTGGAGGAACTCAGCAGGCCAGGCAGCATCTGTTGAGGGAACGGACAGACGATGTTTTGGGTAGGGACATTTCTTCAGACTGATAGGGTGGGGGGAAATTACAGAGGGCTGGGGTGGGACAAAAGCAGGCAAGTGATAGGTGGATTCAGGTGATTGGCAGATGGGTGGAGTAAGTGACAAAGGGTAGATGTGGAAATGAGACCAAACGGTGTCAGGTAAACAATGATGAAGTGTGAAATGTAAACCAGAGGGAGGGATATGGATGGAATTGGACAGTGGGGAGATGAAAGAGGGGTAGAATAAAAGGAAAGTATGGGATTTGGAGATATGAGATGAGCATATGAGGAGGAGCAAGGAGCAGGGTGATGAAGATGGAGTAAAGTATGCACATCAGGGTGGAGATAGGGACAAAAGAAAGGAGATTAAGCAGAGGCATATTACTTGATATTGGAGAATGTGTAGAAACTACGGATATTGAATATTGTTGGTCTACATTGATACCATTAATGGTAATCCTTTGGCTGGTGTTTAAAGTGTTCTGAAGAAGGCAATCGGAAGAAGGGTCCAGACCCAAAATATCGTCTGTCCATTTCCCTTCACAAACACAGCCTGACCCATTGAGTTTCTCCAGCAGTCTCTTGTATAATTAAAGTGCTCTTCCTGGCCATCAAATTAATGGAGCAGATATTGGCTTTGGCCATCATTAGATTTCTTGGCCATATGGTCAAATAATGTTTAATTTGCATGCAAGACAACAAAATAAACTGCAATTAGTGTCCAAAACATGGTTGGAAACTTTTTCTCGACATTCTGTCCATCTGATGTGTCATATCTCTGACATTTCATCTATTAATTATATCAGGTGCACCCTGAGTTTTATGAGAGAGATGGCTACCAGGCTTGGAATGATACACTGCAGTATGTTTATTTATCTTGATGAACCCACTTCCATTGCCTTTATTTTATATTGTTGAAAGGACATGTGCCCAGAACCTAATCTAGCTCAGTTGATAGTATTGATGGAAACAAGCTTATTTTTGCTATAGTGAACTCAACAACAATTAGACCATGACATTGGAGCAGAATTAGGTAATTCAGTCCATCGAGTCTGCTCCACCATTCAATCATGACTGATCTATTCTTTCTTCTTAACCCACACTTTTTGCATTTTGCCCATAACCTTTTAAGCCCTTACTAATCAAACTCCCCTTTAAAAATACCCCAAAATACCCAAAAATACAGCCATACCCAAAAATACAGCCATGTGACAATGAATTCTACAGATTCACCACCATCTGGTCAAAGAAATTTCTCCTCATCTCCATTCTAGTGGAATGTCCTTTTATTCTGTGGCTGCACCCTTTGGTCCGAGACTCTCCCACTACCAGAAACATCCTCCACACATCAACTCTATCTAGGCCTTTCAGTAGGTTTCAATGAAATCCTCCCCTTCTAACTCAAACGAGTGCACGCTCAAATGCACCTCATATGTCAACCCAATCATCCTTGGGATCATTCGTGTAAACCTCAACTGGACTCCCTCCAACACCTCTACTCAGATATGGAACCCAAAACTGCTCACAATATTTCAATTGTGGCCTGACCAGCATCTTATAAAGCCTTAACATTACATATTAATTGTAATATTTTAGCGCTCTCAATGCTAAAATTGCATTGTCTTCCTTACAGACTTGACCTGCTAATTACCCTTATGGGAATCCTGCACCAGCACTCCCAAGTTCTTTGCACCTTCTATTTTTGAATGCTCTCCCCATTTAGAATATATTCTTCAGCTTTATTCCTTTTACCAAAGTGCATGATCGCACACTTTGCCATGCTGTATTCCATTTGCCACTTATTTGTCCACTCTGTCAACCTGTCCAAGCATTCCGCAGACTATTTGCTCCCTCAAGACTACCTGCCCCTCTGTCTATCTTTTATCATTCGCAAACTTGGCTATAAACCCATCATCGTTCATTAACATATAATGTGAAAAGTAGCGGACCTTAAACCTACCCCTGTGGAACACCACTAGTCACCGGTAGCCAATCATAACAGGCCCCCTTTATTCCCACTCTTTGCCTTCTGCCAGTCAACCAATCTTCTGTCCATGCCACTACCTTACCTCTGATAATGCGAGCTCCTAATTTGTTTAGCAGCCTCACATGCAATTTTACTTCGGAGTCACTTGAGTGATTCCATGAAGAACCCGCTCAGCACGCATGCGCGGCATTACGTCCAGCAGAGCAACAGCGGCACAGCGGGAGTCAGGAGCAACAGCGGCACAGCGGGAGTCAGGCGCTCCTGCTATGGAGGTGAAATAACGGATCGTCAGGTAAGCTCGTCAGGTATCTTTCACAGGAAGCCTTCTGCTGTCCGGCAGAGAAGAAAGGCTCTAGAACAAACCTGTCCCCCGCTCGACTCCACGGAGGAGCGTTCCATCTGGGGGGCAGCATCAAGGCAGTAGGATCACTTACCCAGCGCTCCACTATCACGACACCGTGCCGAGCCCAGCCCGCTAGCACCTAAGCAGCGGGCTGGAAGTACCACCATGGAAGAGGCGTCCGGCCGGTGGCTCCGACTTATCGGATGGGACGTCTTTCCTCCCGCACGGGGGGAAAGACAGCTGCCTGAACAGACCTTCCCCCCGCTCGACTCCACGGAGGAGTGTTCCATCTCGCGGGGGCAGCAACAAGGCGGTAGGACTGCTTACTGGGCGGTCCGCTATACCCCGACACCGCACCGAGCCCAGCCCCGCTAGCGCCTGAGCAGCGGGCTGGAAGTAAAGCCATGGAAGAGGCGTCCGGCCAGTGGCTCTGACTTACCGGACGGGGACGTCTCTCCACCCAGGCGGGGGAGAGACAGCCGCCTGAGCCACATGAAGCGGCTCTTGGAGCAGGAGCTCCAGCGAGGTGCACCCCAGGAGGGGCACTCTCACAGAGGGGGTCAGGCACTCCCTCCACAGTGCCTTGTGCACTGTCCATTGCTTCTTCCTTTCCAGAGGATAGCTTTGGTGACCAGGACTGGGCTGGTCAAGAACAGGGGCAATGGCTGAAGATCTCGGGAGTATGCAAGGGGTGCAGGAACAGGAAGAGCTGCTGGGTGTGGTGGACAGCCACGAGCAAACCAAAAACAGTAATTCCTACGCAGCAGCACCCCATCGCATCCATCAGTCAACGTCTACCATATCGGACTGATGAAACCTCGGGGTCCACATTCTATCACCGAAAGTCTTCTTTAGACCAGGGCCCAGAGCGAACCCCATGGAAAATGTGCCACCCCCCAATGTCACCGCCACGTCAGATGACATGCAACACTCGTTGGACTGGCAGGAAACAGAAGAATACCCATAACCATGGAGGTAGGTGGGTCTGGTTCCTACCAGTATATAGAGTAATACTAACACATGGGGGTTTATCACGAGTGATCAGTATATACTCAATGGCATTAGTGAATACAAATACAGTTCATACTAGAAAAATTGCCACCAGGTCAACATTCACCCCAGAGGGCATTTTTCCCCTCTCCGTTAAAGAAACAAGAGGGACAAGGTGAACGTGAGAATAATTACAAAGGGTATCATGGGAAAACCTGAACCCTTGCAATTCGTATCAAATATATTCACTAAACCCAAAAAGGATGGTGGATGTCGCATCATCATTGACTTAACTTCACTAAATATGTTTGTTAAGTATATACATTTCAAAATGGAACCGAACTGCCAAACAACTAAATTCCAAAGGATTCCAAAGCAAGCATTCATCTTAAAGATGTTTACTATATAGTACCATTCACAAGGATCATCGCAGATTTACCTGGATGGGGCAGCTATAGCAGTTTAAAGCGTTACCCAATGGGTTCACATCAGCCAAGAGTGTCACCAAGACACTAAAACCAGCTCTGGCAATATTCAGAAGACAAAAACATATTGTCATGGCATATCTTGATGATATCCTAAATGGTAGGCAAGACCATGAAATTGACTATGTTAGCTGTTCAGCTACCAAACAGTTATTCAAAACCCTGGGGTTGTCTCACATCCAGATAAATCTAAGTTGAAGCCGTCCACTATCATGGACTGCTTGGGCTTCACAATTAATTCAGTCTACGTGACTGTAACATTGCCAAGAGACAAAATAGTTGAATTGGCACAATCATGCAACAATTTAATGGTCAACAAACTACCAACTACTCGACAAGTAACAGAGTAGTTGGGAAAATGGTAACAGTATTTCCGGCTACATAATTCGGACCTTCGTACCAAAAACGACATACAGGTCATTATGATCATTTCATGAAGTTACCCACTGAAGTAATATCAGAACTACAGTGGTGGGCAAAAAACGTTTGACATATTTTTCAGCCTATTATCATCACTAACCTTACGTCAGTTATCCAAACAGATGACAGTGCTCAAGGCTTGGGAGCAACTAACTCTGTATCCAGCACAAGTAGTAGATGGACTAACCCAGAATCGTCATTATCACTTACACTTATAATTAATGGGCATTAATTATCTAGAGATGTTGGGTGACTTTTATGGTTTAAAAACATATGCATAAATATGCATCACTTGCATGTACGGTTATAAATAGATAATACTACGGTGGTGGCCTACATTAACCATATGGGCGGCATAAAATCGGTATTATGCGACAAGTTGGTCAACACAATTTGGCAATGGTGTGTCCAAAGACATATTTGGCTATCAGTAACTTACCTGCCAGGTAAGCTAAATACAGTGGCAGACACCAGGTCACGTAAATTAAATGACAACATCGAATGGATGTTAAAAACCCCCAAACAAAAGGTTTCACAAAAGTTACCAAGCAATATGGCACACCAGATATCGATTTATTTGCATCAAGGATAAATTATCAGGTACCTATGTATGTCGCTTGGGAACCACACCCTGAGGCAGCAGCGCTGGATTGGGGAAATTCTTCTTCTATGCATTTCCTCCCTTCTGCCTCATCAGTCGGGGACTACGCACAGTACAAATGGACTCTGTTCCAGGTATTTTGATAGTACCCGACTGCCCTACACAGCCATGGTTCCCAATACTCCATGACATGGTTGTTGAAACCCGGATGATATTTTCCAGTGACCCAGAGTTATTAACACACCCAGTGTCGGGCATAAGCCACCCGTGCCATGAAAAAATCAAACTCCTGGGTTGCAGATTCTGAAAAGACCGTTACCAGGACTGGGATTGTCAGAACAACCTGTCAACACCATGTCAGCATCCCTCCGAACATCCACTAAAAAACAGCACTTGTCCAGCAGCAAAAAAAAAAAAAGGGGAGAAGTACTGCTTGGATACAGCGACCACCTACTCAACCGCTACAGTTACCAACGTACTGGAATTCCTGGCGAACCTTCACCACGATGAAGGATTCAGCTACAGAGCCATCAACACAGCTAGAATTGCCCTGCCTGTCTATTTAAAACCAACTCCAGGACAATAGGCCATGGGGTCCCACCAGCTGGTGGTCAAACTAATGAAGGGTATTTACAACTCTATCCCCCTAGACCAAGGTACACCCATATATGGGATGTCAGTGTGGTCCTGACATACCTCAGGGGATGGCCACCAGCCAGATCCCTCAACCTGGAACCATCTATGCTCAAAACACTAATGTTGATGGCACTTGTATCTGCACAGAGGGTCCAGTCACTACACCTATTGCGACTGGACACCATGCTCACAGCTCCAGACCAGATCTCTGTCGTTATCCAGGGACTGATCAAACAGAGCAGACCAGGAACACCTAATCCATTCGTGGAATTACGTGGCTTACCCGTCATAAACACGGTTATCTGCCATGACCCTACTATCCTACATAGACACAACCAAAATACTCGAGGGAGATGAAAAGCCTTGTGGGTCAGTCATAAAAAACCTTATGGTCGGGTGACGAGCCATTTCGAGATGGCTCAAGCAGGTGCTAAAAGCTGCTGGGATAAAAACTAACATGTACAAATTTCATTCCACCAGGGCAGCATCCACGTCGACGGCTAAAAGAATGGACGTGCCTATAAACCACATCCTGGCTACAGCAGGATGGTGGGGGGAAAGACCATTCAGAAATTTTATAATAAGCCGTTGGCAAAACCTGTTTTATTTGCAGGAAAGATTTTACAGACTGCAAATATTTAATTTAAGCCCAGGGGAGCAATTTAATTTCTTTGTTGTTATTGTTAAAAAATACCATTGTGTTTTTCTACAAACAGATTCATTGGTTGGTACGATAACACACTTCCTCCCTCAAAGACTTCGGCAGTGATGTAGTAATAACTGTTACACGGTTTGAAATCACAGAGCTTTGAAATCTTTACGGAATCACTCACGTGACTCCGAAGTAAAATAGTAAGATTAAACGAGAACTTACCAGTTTGAAGTTTGATCTGTATTTTATGAGGAGTTACGATGAGGGATTACGTGCCCTCCGCTCCCACCCTCAATAATATGGGTCTAATTCATAAACTGATGTCTCCTTATCTTTACTATGTTTACTTCAATAACTGTGTCTATCTGTGATTCCACACTGCTGCTTTGAAGTATGCTGCGCATGCGTACTAAGCGGGTTCTTCACGTAATCCCTCATCGTAACTCCTCATAAAATACAGATCAAACTTCAAACTGGTAAGTTCTCATTTAATCTTACTATTATGCCTGCCTCTTTGTCAGGTACCTCGAACAATCCTTGTTCGAGGCGTACCAGGGCCCCATCCCCGACCTCTACCTCCGCTACATCGACGATTGCTTTGTTCTACCTCCTGCACCCACACGCAACTGTCTGACTTCATCTGCTTCACCACTGACTTCCATCCAGCACTCAAATACACCTGGACCATTTCCGACACTTCCCTTCTATTTCTTGACCTCACTATCTCCATCGCAGGCAATAGGCTTCTGACCGACATCCACTATAAACCCACTGACTCCCATGGCTATCTAGATTAATCTTCTTCCCACCATGCTTCCTTTAAGGACTCCATCCCCTACTCCCAATTCCTCCATCTACGCCGCATCTGCTCCCAGGATGAGGTGTTCCACACCAGGGCATCGGAAATGTCCTAATTCTTCAGGGAACGGGGGTTCTACTCCCTTACTATAGATGAGGCTGCTCCAAGGTCCAAATCCCATAACACTGCTCTCTCTCCCCATCCCCCCACTCATAACAAGTCCCACTACTCCTCACATTTCACCCCACTAGCCGTCACATACAACAAATAGTTCTCCGTCATTTTCGCTACCTCCAACGTGACCCCACCACCCGCCACACCTTCCCATCTCCCCCCCGTCTGCTTTCTGAAAAGACTGCTTCCTCCGTAACTCCTTTGTCAATTCTTCCCTTCCCTCCCGCACCACCTAGGCACTTTCCCTTGCAACCGCAAGAGATGCTACACTTGTCGCTTTACCTCCCCCCTCGACTGCATTCAAGGACCTAAGCAGTCCAGGTGCGACAGAGTTCCAGGTGCGAAAGAGGTTCACCTGCATATCCTCCAACCTCATCTATTACACCCACTGCTCTTGATGTCAGCTGATCTACACCGGTGAAACCAAGTGTAGGCTTGGCGATCGTTTCGCCGAACACCTCCGCTCGGTCCCCATTAACCAACCTGATCTTCCAGTGACTCAGCACATCATCTCCCCCTCCCATTCCGAATCCGACCTCTCTGTCCTGGGCCTGCTCCATGGCCAGAGTGAGAACCACCGGAAATTGGAGGAGCAGCACCTCATATTCCGCTTGGGTAGTCTGCACCCTAGCGGCAGAAACATTGAATTCTCCATTTTCCGGTAGCCCTTGCTGTCTCCTCCCCTTCTCAGCTCTCCCTCAGCCCTCGGGCTCCTCCTCTTCCTTTTTCCTTTCTTCTCCCCGCACTTTTCCTTTCTTCTCCCCCCCCCCCCCCCCCCCCCCCCCCCCCCCCCCCTCCCCCCCCCCCCCCCCCCCCCCCCCCCCCCCCCCCCCCCCCCCCCCCCCCCCCCCCCCCCCCCCCCCCCCCCCCCCCCCCCCCCCCCCCCCCCCCCCCCCCCCCCCCCCCCCCCCCCCCCCCCCCCCCCCCCCCCCCCCCCCCCCCCCCCCCCCCCCCCCCCCCCCCCCACCGCCTACCCCCCCCCCCCCCCCCCCCCAGAAGGGTTTTCCTACACCCCTGAAGAAGGGTTTTTGGCCTGAAACGTTGCCTATTTCCTTCGCTCCATAGATGCTGCTGCACCCGCTGAGTTTGTCCAGCACTTTTGACTACCTGCAATTGTTGTCACTTGGATCAAAACAGTAATTCAGTACAGAGGATCAAAAAATTCATGATTGGTACAGTATTATCAATCAATTGCTGAAAGCAACTTTTTTTAACAAGATTAGTGGTAATTCCTGAAGGAAGCATCTTTTGCAGCTCCATCTCCAAATAAATTGCCTGGATTGCCTTTCCCTCCATGGCATTCTGTAGTGATGAGAAACATGCTGTTATATTGCAAATGCATCAGGAAGATTTGCCTCACATTCATTATTTCAGCAATATGCATGGAAATCATCTTTACTGCCTGCTCAAGAGATCGATTTTCCAAACATTTTCCTTTTGCTGGTCTCAAGGTTCTGAGTTAAGAAAGTTGTTACTTTGTAATGAAATGGAAATCTTGTCTTCTGAATGGTTCCAGATCCTTAACCTATAAGTGCTTAATGCTGCACCTTATGAATTCCCTTATGACTGGCCAACTGTTTCCTTTTGAGCAGGTATTTCTATCCTGAGGCTTGGACTGATAAGACTTAGATTTTGATAAGCCTGACTATTCATCTGAGCAGCTAGCCTGTATATCTGTCATTCAACAGGATTTCAAAAATACAAGCTTAACACTGAATTCATCATTACTTTTTCTCAAAAATCTTGACCATTTCTCTCCCCTCCTTTAAGATATGTTTTAAATCTAATTATTGTTTAAAGTGCTTGATTCCCTTCATTAATTTTCTTTATGTAGATCAAGTCAAATTTAGACTCTTGGAATTGTCATGGGAGATTTTGACTGACAAAATACCATTTGTTGCTCTTGTTGATCTTTTTAATCAAAGTAAAAGTGAAAATGTGAGGCAGCTGCCTTATTTGATGATGCATAGGAAGCTAAGAAACCAGGGTAGAAATTAAGTTTTAGTCACATGCGCAACATTTATTATTCATTCATTGTAGTCAGCTTTCAAAATTAGGTGCTATTGGCTAAAATGGAACAACATTTTAGACTCAGAGTACAATGTGATTCTGCTGTGAAGGTACCTACTTAGCACCACCCTCTTGTACGTGAAACCACAAATTAATTTCCATCCTGTTTTTTTTTTTCAGTTTCAGCTACATCATTAAATAAGCGGAGACACATCAAAGTCTTTGCTTGTCTGATTTTATATCCTTCCCCACAAATTACTCTTCTCAATTTTCAAAGTTGTCCTTCCTAGAGCAGATTTTGTCATTCATTCTCTCATTTGTTTATTTGCAGTGAGAAAATGAAAAGAAAATATGATCAGAAATGAGACTGTTTGTTTGCATTCATATCCTGGGAGTCAGAGTGATACAGCCCCGAAACAGGTTCTTTAGCCAATCACACCCAAGCAGACCACCAGGCACCTATCCACACGTCCCAATTAGTAGCAACTGGTCTGCAGCCTTATAGACAGTCGGTGCAGGAGTAGGCCATTCGGCCCTTCGAGCCAGCACCGCCATTCATTATGATCATGGCTGATCATCAACAATCAGTAACCCGTTCCTGCCTTCTCCTCATATCCAGACTCCACTATCTTTAAGAGCTTTATCTAACTCTCTCTTGAAAGCATGCAGAGAAATGGCATCCACTGCCTTCTGAGGCAGAGAATTCCACATATTCAAAACCCTCTGTGTGAAAAGGTTTTTCTTCATCTCCGTTCTAAATGGCTTACCCCTTATTCTTAAATTGTGGCCCCTGGTTCTGGACCCCCCAATTTCGGGAACATGTTTCTTGCCTCTAGTGTGTCCAAACCCTTAATAATCTTATATGTTTCAATTAGATCCCCTCTCCTCCTTCTAAATTGCAAAGCATACAAGCCCAGCCATTCAAATCTATCAACAAATGACAGTCCCGCCATCCCGGGAATTAACCTTGTGAACCTACGCTGCTTTCCCTCAATAGCAAGTCTGTCCTTCCTCAAATTTGGAGATCAAAACTGTGGTGTCACTAGTGCCCTGTACAACTGCAGAAGGACCTCTTTGCTCTTATACTCAATTACTCTTGTTATGAAGGCCAACATGCCATTCGCTTTATGCACTGCCTGCTGTACATGCATGCTTAATTTCAGTGACTGAAGAACATGGTCCCCCAGATCTCCTTGTACTTCTCCTTTTCTCAACTTGACACAATTCAGATAATAATCTGCCTTCCTGTTTTTTCCATCATAGTGGATAACCTCACATTTATCCACATTAAACTGCATCTGCCATGCATCTGCCCAATCACCCAACCTGTCTAGGTCACCCTGCATCCTCATAGCATCCCCTCCACAGTTCACACTGGCACCCAGCTTTGTGTCATCTGTAAATTTGCTAATGTTACTTTTAATCCCTTCATCTAAATTATTAATGTATATTGTAAATACCTGCGGTCCCAGCACTGAGCCTTGCCGTACCCCACAAGTCACTGCCTGCCATTCTGAAAGTGACCCGTTAATCCCTACTCTTTGTTTCCTGTCTGCCAACCAATTTTCTATCCATGTCAGTACCCTACCCCCAATACCATGTGCTCTAATTTTGCCCACTATTCTCTTATTTGGGACCTTATCAAATGCTTTCTGAAAGTCCAGGTACACTACAACCACTGGCTATCCTTTGTCAATTTTCCTAGTTACATCCTCAAAAATTTCCAGAAGATTTGTCAAGCATGATTTCCCCTTCATAAATCTATGCTGACTCGGACCGATCCTGTTACTGCTATCCAAATGTGCCGATGTTTCATCTTTTATAATTGTCTCCAGCATCTTTCCCACCACTGATATCAGGCTAACTGGTCTATAATTCCCTGTTATCTCTCTTCCACCTTTCTTATAAAGTGGGATAACATTAGCTACCCTCCAATCCCCAGAAACTAATCCTGTATCTATAGAACATTGGAAAATGATCATCAATGCATCCACAATTTCTAGATCCAATTCCTTAAGTACCCTGGGATGCAGAACTTCAGGCCACAGGGATTTATCAGCCTTCAGTCCCATCAGTCTACCCAACACCATTTCCTGCCTAATGTGAATTTCCTTCAGTTCCTCCGTCACCCTAGAACCTCTTGCCACTAGTACATCAAGGAAATTGTCTGTGTCTTCCTTAGTGAAGACGGATCCAAAGTACCTGTTCAACTCATCTGCCATTTCCTTGTTCCCCATAATAAATTCACCTGTTTCAGTCTTCAAGGGTCCAACTTTGTTCTTAACTAATTGTTTCCTCTTCACATACCTAAAGAAGCTTTTACTATCCTCCTTTATATTCTTGGCTAGCTTACCTTCGTACCTCATCTTTTCTCCCCATACTGCCTTTCTAGTTATCTTCTGTTGCTCTTTAAAAGTTTCCCAATCCTCTGGCTTCCCACTCATCTTTGCTATCTTATACCTCTTCTCTTTAATTTGTGTACTGTCCCTGACTTCCCTTGTCTGCCACATTCACCCCTTACTCCCCTTGGAATCTTTCTTCCTCTTTGGAATTAACTAATAGTGCACCTTCTGAATTATTCCCAGAAATAACTGCCATTGTTGTTCCACTGTCATCCTTACTAGGGAATCTTTCCAGTCAACTTTGGCCAGCTCGTGCCTCATGATTCCAGAGTCCCCCCTGTTCAATTGTAATACTGACACTTCCAATTGTCCCTACTCCCTCTCAAATTGTAGATTAAAATGTATCATATTCTGGTCATAAAGTAGCCATCTCCTAATGGTTACTTTACCTCGAGTTTCCTTATCAAATCAGGTTCATTACACAACACTAAATCCAGAATTGCCTTCTCCCTGGTCGGCTCCAGTACAAGCTGCTCTAAGTATCCATCATGGAGACACTCCACAAACTGCCTTTCTTGGGGTCCAGTACCAACCTGATTTTCCCAGTCTATGTGCATGTTGAAATCTCCCATAACAACCGTAGCATTACCTTTGCGACATGCAAATATTTGTATTAGAAGTAGACATATTATAATTACATATTACAGTAAAAATACTTTTCATGTACATCAATCATACATTGTTAAAATTTTCAATTATCAATTACTTCTGCTTCTAGTATTTTTATTTTTTATAGAAAGAGAGAGAAAGAGAGGGTAGAAAGTTAGAAATTGAAAAAAAAAACAGAAACGGAAGAGGTGGAATGGGTTGCCTATAATACGTCAATGGAGATAGGTTCGTAGATTATAAAATATAACTTTTCATCTAATCCTGAGTTCAAGTTTCAGTTGGGTCCTCATGCTGTGCCAATCTATCCCTTCAGGTAGTTAATGATTGGAGCCCAGATTTTATCGAAAAGATCTTGTTTGTCATTAAGACGAGTCTAATTCTTTCTAAGTATAGGGTCTCCAACATTTCCGTAATCCACATTTTAATTGTGGGGGTTGTAGGGCCTTTCCAAAATTTTAATATTAATTTTTTCCCGATTATTATACTGTAGTCTAGGAAATTTCTTTGGTTTGTTGTGTGTTAAACTTTGTTCTGATATTCCAAGTATTATTAATTTTGTGTCTGGGTCCAGTTTTGTATTAATAACTTCTGAAATTGTTTCAAAAATATCAGTCCAGAAATGTTTAAGTTTTATACAGTTTGCAAACGTATGTGTTAAATTAGCCTCTAGATGTAGACATTTATCACAAATAGGAGAGATTTGTGGGAAGATTCTATTTAGTTTTATTTTAGAGTAGTGTAGTCTATGTAATGCCTTGAATTGTATTAAAGTATGTCAGGCACTTAATGAACATTGATGTATTTGTTGCAAACTTTCGTCCCACATATCTTTCGTTATAGGTTGACCTATTTCATTTTCCCATTTGTATCTATATGGTTTGGTCGGTGGTACCTCGTTGTTTAGTAGGGTGTTATAAATATAAGCTATTTGTTTTTCAGTATTAGGATGCTTGTTCAAACATATCAAGAATTTCGTGTTCCCTACTAGACTTGTGTATTAGATTTAACCTATTTCTAATTTGTAGATATCTTTTCAGTCCCATTTCTGTTGTACGTAACTCTATGAGGTTGGTCGGTTTTTGTACCTCGTTGTTTTGTAGGGTGTTGGGAATAAATATAAGCTTTTAAATAATCTTTTTTAGTTGTTTCAGTATTAGGGGTTTTTCTTTTAGGCTTTTTTTGTGTTTTGTGGGGGCAAAGAATTTCTGATTCCCTTTTCAATCTGGTTGTTGATCCATCCATAACTTGTAAATTACAAAAGGAGTCAGTAACTCATAACCAATTTTTTCTTCCAGCCACAAGAATATGAAGAAAATTAATGAACATAGACTGTATGTCCATTATGATTAAAGATTTTGGGATATCATATCCCAATAATTGAAATGGTCATGCAGGTTTGGGTAAAAATCTTCCCATTTTAAATGATATTATACTGGTTAACCTTCTGCGTCCTTCTCCCTTAGTTGTTGAAAAAAGAGATGGTTCTAGTAAAAGATTTTTTGTGTCCTATTGGGGCTGAAAAATTGATATTTGGATTCCAGTTTTTTCCATAATTTTTCCTATAAACAAACTTTTTTTGTCCACATTTGTTAAAAATGTTCAACTAGATTCTCAATTCTACCATTTAAAATGTATCGTCCTATTTTTATATGAACAAAAAGTACCTTTGCCCATAAAGATTCCAATATTTTTGATTCCAAATTTTTCCATTGTGTGAAGTCCATAAAGGATGATATGAACAAAGGATTATTTACAATGGGAAGGCATAGTGGTATATTATTCAATTTTAAATCTTTTTTTATTTGTTTCCAAATTCGTATTCCACTATGTATTATGGGGTTTTCTTTATAGGTTTTTTTGTGCAGTTTTGTGGGGGAAAATATGATCGGACCTATTTCAAAAGGTAGACAGTCTTCCTTTTCCATCATTAACCAATCTGGTTGTCGATCCATTTCTTCCAGCCAGAAATTCATGTTTTTAATATGGACTGCCCAAAAATAAAATAAGAAATTTGGCAAAGCCAAACCTCCATTTATCTTTGACTTACATAAATGTTTTTTACTTATTCTATGATTCTTATAATCCCAGACAAAACTTGTAACAATGGAGTCGACTTTTTTGAAAAAAGTTTTTGGGATATATATCGGAATTAATTGAAATAGGTACAGTAGTTGCGGTAAAAAAATTATTTTTATAGCATTAATTCTCCCAAGCATAGAAATGGGGAGTGTTTTCCAGTATTGAATATTCTTATGTAGTTTATTCAGTAAGGGTGGGAAATTTAGTTTAAATAAAGAAGTATATGTCTTAGTTACATAGATTCCTAAGTATTTAAATTTATCTTTAACTATTTTAAAAGGGGATTGTTGTATTGTATGTAAATTTAATTTTGTTATTGGCATGATTTCACTTTTATTCCAATTAATTCTATAATCCCGAAAACTGACCAAATTGAGTTATTAGATTTAATAGGTTTGGAATACTAGTTTCTAACTTTGTAATATATATTAGTACATCATCTGCCTATAAGGAAATTGTATTCCTTGTGTCTCTAGTATTGTATCCATATATTCCTGGATGGTTTCTAATGATTTCTGCTAGGGGTTTGATTGCAAGAGCAAATAATAGTGGGGATAATGAACATCCTTGTCTACAGCCTCTAGAGAGATTAAATTTAGTTGATAACATTTTGTTTGTTAATATTCTGGCTGTTGGATTAGAATATAACAATTTAACCCATGTACTGTACTTCTCTCCTAGTTGAAATCTTTCCATCACAGAAAATAAATATGGCCATTCTACCTGGTCAAATGCTTTTTCAGCATCTAACAAAATAATTGCTAGATCTGCATTAGGAATTCTATTGGAGTATATAATATTAAATAATCTTCTCAGATTATAAAATGAATAACGCTTTGGGATAAACCCTGTTTGGTCGGGATGTATTAATTTGCTGATCACTAAGCTCAATCTATTAGATAGAATTTTAGTTAATATTTTCTGATCAGTATTTAAGAGGGCTATAGCTCTGTATGAACCTGGGTCTTCAAGATCCTTGTCCGTTTTTGGTATGAGTATGATTGTAGATTCATTTAGAGTTTCTGGGAGTTTCTGTTGAGTTTAAGCGTATTTGTACATTGTCAGTAGGCGTGGGGAAAGCAAATAATAATTTTTTAAAATAAAATTCAGAATTTAGACCATCGGGGCCTGCAGCCTTTCCGTTTTTTATAGATTTGATTGACTCTTCCATGTCTTTTATCGTAATTTCAGCCCCTAGTAATTCTCTCTCTTTCTGATCTAGACCCGCAAGCTTACAATTCTGTAAAAATGTTTCCATTCCCGTTGATTGTTCTGTTATTTTAGATGAATACAATTTTTGGTAGTATTGTAGAAATCTATCATTAATATCTTTAGGCAGTGTTAATGTTTCTCCCTTGTCTGTTCTAATTTTGTATATTGTTTTTTCCCCATCCAATTTACGAAGTTGACGCGCTAATAGTTTTTGTGGTTTATCACCAAATTCAAAATTTAATTGTTTTGTATGTTGATAAAGTTTTATAACTTGGTCTGAATATATCTTGTTTAATTTATATTTCAGTACTGCAATTTTATTGTGTTTTATCGTGGATGGTGCTGCTGCATTTTCTGTGTCTAATTGCTTTATTTCCATTTCCAGTTTCTGTTGTTTGGCCCTATTCTCTTTATTAAAAAATGATTGGGAAGAAATTAATGCTCCTCGTACAAATGCTTTAAATGTTTCCCAAAGAAGGGAAGCAGAGATTTCAGGGCTATCGTTAGCCTCAAAAAACATTTTAATCTGTTTTACTAGGTATTCATTACATAACTTATCTTTTAAGATTTGGGGATTAAATCTCCATTGTGACTGTGTCTCTACCATTCCATTTAGTTTGATCATAAATGTTAGTGGAGCGTGGTCTGAGATTATGATGTTATGATATTGCGAGTTATAGGTAAATGGGATAAGTTTTCAATCTACTAAAAAATAGTCTATCCTTGAGTAAGTTTTATGTACTGGTGAGTAAAATGAATATTCTCGGCCCAATGGATTTTCAATTCTCCAAACATCCGTAATATTAGTAGTATTAATGTATGAGTTTAAAAATTCACTTGATCGAGATTTTAGTTTTCTTTGAGTTGATGATCTATCCAAACAAGCATCCAATGTACAATTTAAATCTCCACCGATTATTAAGTTTTGTTGTGTACATTGTGTTGTGGATATTGTTAAGAATTCTCTTAAAAAACAGAGGGCTATCAAAATTTGGTCCATACACATTGAGGAGAGTCACCTTTTTTAAGTATAACTCCCCTATTGTTACAATATATCTGCCTTCAATGTCTTCTATCATTGATATATGTTTAAAGGGTAAACCTTTATGAATTAATATTGCAACACCTCTAGATTTATGTGAGAATGAAGAGTGGTACGCTTTAGCAATCCATTTTGCTTTCAATCTGTGTTGTGCTTTCTTTTTAAGATGTGTCTCCTGGAGAAATATTATATCTGTTTTCAATGATTTTAAATGAGCTAACACTTTGCCTCTCTTGATAGGTTCATTAATCTCCTTAACATTCCAACTACAGAATTGAATTCCCTCACCCCCAATTTTTATATTCATGTCTTGCATCTTGTGATTAAGTGGTAGAGCAGATGATTCAGCACACTCAACCCTACCTTATACTCGAACGCCAGGTAGATGAATTTTGGATCACGTCTGTTTTCCATCCGAACATATCTCCTTAAATAAAATATGCAATTCCATTCCAAATACAAAATATAATATGATATAAGATTAAAAAAAGTGATAGCAAATTGGATTAGTAGCGACATGCCAATTTTAACTCATGATTCAACTTGCACCCTATATCCAGGCTACTGTTTGGGGGGCCTGTAGATAACTCCCATTAGTATTCTTACACTTACAATTCCTCAGTTCTATCCATACTGACTCTACATCTCCTGATTCTATGTCACCCCTCACAAAGGCCTGAATTTCATGAAAGCTACCCCAACCCCTCTGCCCACCTGTCTGTCTTTTTGATACGACGTATACTCTTGAATGTTCAGTTTCCAGCCCTGGTCCTCTTGCAGCCATGTCTCTGTAATTGCTACAAAATCATCCTTGCCAATTTCTAACTGAGCCTCAAGCTCATCCACTTTATTTCTTATACTTCGCGCATTCACATAAAACACTTTAACTTTGGTATTCACCTCCCCTCTCAGCACTATTGTCCCTGACCTTACTCTCTTATCCCTTCTCGAACTTTCTTTCCCATTAATTCGGGAGTCTTTTGTAACTTTTCCTGTACTCGCTTCCCCTTTAACTCCATCTTTATACACCTAATTTTTCAACCCCTGCAGGGGTTTTCGTTTCCCTTTACTCCACTTCGGGCCCAATTGCCCGAGTTATTCTCTCCCTTGTCGGAGGGTCAAACGGCCACCACTCCACTCGAGCGGTTTCCAAGAGAGAGAACACAACAAAAGTGATTCCCCTAGGTTCTAGACCTCGGAATGATGGTGGGATATGATAAAAGGTTGAATTGACCAGGGTGTGCTGATGAGAGAAAACAGAAACCAAGATGGACTCAAAGCAAGTCTAAAATTTACAGGCTTTATTAAACAATGAGAAATCGAATCTCACCAACACTACATAATACGTGGCTAAACTTATGCTTTAAACTAAGACTATGGACGGAAAACTATTGGGCACGTCGTAAAACTTACTTTACACAATTTTACCTCCCTTTTCCCTTTCGTCTCTCAACTATCCTATTTCAGGAACTTCACCAGGTCACCGGGATACTTACAGTTGGGCTCACGAGTCGTCCAGCAGAGCAGAAAGAGAGAGCAAGTTCTGGCTTGACTCCGGCTTTTATACCTGAGCTTCCTTTGAAACCCGCAGGTGGTCCTCTGGATGAAAGGGTTCTTTTGATGATTCCCAGTTTTGATCTGGCATGAACAATAGGCTTCCGATGATAAGTAGTTTGCTGATGTCATGATCCCTCAGCCTGATCGTTATCCCATCGCCTACATGGGTTCCCGTTGTCTCGATGGATGGGTCATCCACGATGGTGATTGTACTTGCTGCTGGCCTGTTTACCACTGTCTGCTGAGGCTTGGTTCCTTCCTTTGTGTATCCAAGTTAATCTCGTTATCTCCGTCTCAGCCTTTCCTGCCCACACCATTCGCTTGGTTGTGTGATGCCCAAGTCCACAGGCCAGACAGGTTTGAAACTTGAAACTGATTCTTTCTTTGTGGATTGGGGGTTTTTCCTTTGCAGCCAGCAAATTTATCTTTTTTTTAAATGTCCATGTCCTTATCCGAGTTCTTCCATAATTTTGGAGGATTTGCCCCAATAACTTACATGCCCCTACGATACGTCCAGGCTTGCACGGACCGTATCGATTGACAAAGTTAGTGGGCAATCCTCCAGCCTCAAGAGCTGTAAACACTCCTGGTGTGAAGGTGAAATTATGTACCCCGAAAGCCCCCTTAATTGCTAAACTAGGCCCTCGAAGCACATTAACTTACACTATACACAT
This sequence comes from Leucoraja erinaceus, assembly GCF_028641065.1. Taxonomy (NCBI): domain Eukaryota; kingdom Metazoa; phylum Chordata; class Chondrichthyes; order Rajiformes; family Rajidae; genus Leucoraja; species Leucoraja erinaceus. Next base: position 36,327,018 of record NC_073382.1, on the reverse strand, counting down.
TTTACTTTACATCAATCCCACAAACCATACATTATCCTCACTACCATTCCCTGAAAATGCAGGGATTACAACATATGTACAAAAACTATTGCACTACAGTACAGACATTTTACAGTGATGGGGTGTTGTTACGGTGACGTCGGGCGGCTCGATTTACCAGCTGTTGTAATTTGGCCATCCTCCTCCACCTTTTAAATTTGCAATTAATGCATAGCAAATACACCACAATTATCATCTGGCAGATGATCAGAACATGGGACATGATGCGGACCCATGCTGGAACTATGATCCAGGATTCCAGGTCCCACCAACTTGGAGACTTGATCTCTTCGATCTCCCTGGCGATATCCAGAGTCTTTTGTTCCATGGAGAAGAAGTGTTTGTGCGACAACTCGACTGCCACCAGCAACTCTTTACATTTTTCATTCATTGGGGGAATATCATACCCAAAATGGGCAACATAGTTAAATAAGTCAGTTACATTTTCTCGTACCGAGAGGTGAACTGAAGAAGGTTCCGGGATGGGTAATATTTGCTGCTGTGCCACATGGACCTCTGCCCTGGGTTTAAAGCAGAAGCTGCTGTGTGGTATCGGGCACCACAGCTGTGATCCGTGCTGATACCGCTGGGCACTTGTGGTGACACAGTACGTCCCACTGCCTATATACGCCACCTGTGGAGGGACATGGTCTGCTGCCATCGCCTCCATGGTGCAGTTTATAGGCTGTGCCCCAACAGCCCTGAACCCACACTGAGGCCTAGCCTCAGCGCCCATGTGCTGGGGACACAGGATTACCTGTGCTCCCCGGCTCCGACAACCCAAAAGGTCAATGCCTGTCACAGCTTGCTCCCTCACTATGACATAGGGCGGGACCTTCCCGTAGCGAATATGCACCCCCCCACGAACAACTCCCACGTTCTCCACTCGGTACAGAGGAGCTGGTCGTGCCAAGGTTCCCATCACCGGGATTCGTACGACCACTCCCATTATGGTGTGATTGGATTTTCCGCAATCCACCGGTACCGGGTAGGCCTCGGAGGCCACACGAAGCTGACAAGGACTCAAAGTGCTGTTATAAGGGTGTAGCGCTGCTAGGTGCTGGTTGCTTATCCAGGAGGGGACCGGACCTTGCCTCAGGTTGTCCAGGTTGCTCCTCCCCTCCCCCAACAACCACGCACCATACAGCCCACACACCTCATTCTGTGCAGCCTGATCGGATGCATTCCGGTCCTCTTTAATCAAAGCGTTTAGCGTTTTTGCATGTGTCTCCAATTGAGCTATGATTTCTTTTCGATCTAGAGTCATTGCCACCTCTTCGTGCAGTCCCGATCCTACCACCGCATTTTACTCCCCCAGAACCTTTCGTAACTGACCCTTCAACTGATTGATCTGCAGGGCCAGTTCTACGTTGTCCATGCTATTAATAATAGACGTCCCAGTGTTAAATGTAAACCCGTCGCTAACCGCCCCTCGTCTTTGCCTACCGGACCCCATAGTGAAATCCCCTCCCCCGCGGTACATCTCTTCTATGTCTATGTCCCCAAAATCCAGGTTGTGGAATTTATGGAACATGTCTTTTAGCAGGGCTTGATATAATAATTCCGTCTCGCAGGGGCACCATGCGGGTAACCGCACTTCAGTCAAATTTAATACTACTGAGGCCACAGCGTAAAGCATTCCCTGGTACAGCACCTTCTTGGTTGGGACAAGCGTGAACCCATTCTCCGGCCCTTTGGTGGTGGTTGGACAGTTGTGAGGGTCGATCGGTTGGGCTGTGGGTAGGGGCTTCTTCACCTGAACCAGCAATTCGTGGCTTTTACTGTCATCCCAGTCCTGGGGGCCACACATGCCTGCCCACTGCGGTCCCAATCTATCCCGTTCCCGGGGTCCTGCCACCACTTGACGAAAGTGATTGATGCCCCTACCGGACACATCTTGGCAGACCCCCATAGACATAAATAAAGCCCCTGGTCATAGGCCCACCATTTGTCCCAACATACAGTGATCCCTCCAGGTGACCCCATCATTGTCCAGTCTTTCCCAGTCCGAGGATCGATCCCTCATGTCCGAGCTCAGCTTCCTGAGCCACCACCATCTCCCCAAAGGAATGACCCCCTTACAGGTTAAACACACCCGCCGGCCCTCAGTCACCTTAACCCGGTCGGTAGCCATCTGTATCTCGGCACAGGGTATGGATGCTTCCCCGTAGGTGAAGCTCCTGTGGCTGGAGAACCTGGTCGAGTTTGACCCCAGCCACCCAGGCCATCTCCCCTCATGGGAGTATCCGGCCTGGCTATCCGCTACCAGGTTTCCTTGCCCAGTAGACACGAGGGGTGCTCTGTCCCCTGAGCACCCATATACGATGGACTCCTCCGTGTCCCCGTGACGCGCCATGCACATCCGGAGGCACATCATGGCCATCATCCATACGGCGGGGCTACCCATCTGGAAAACAAAGCAAAACATCTCCTTGCCTCCACAAAGCTATCCGCCTAAAATGGCTTTTGGGGTTTTGATTTAGTCTGTTGTGGTCTACTTTTCCACAGCACATCCCTTTTATCCCGTTCTGTCTGTCCCTGTACTCCCCTGTAGCTATACAAAACCCTATATCTAATTACGCTAACTACATCTATTTACACATAAACCAATGCTATATACAATGCCACCCGTCGCCGGGTGGCCAACTCATAACTAGTCCCCGTCACTCTGGGGCCACCCCTCTGGTGGGCCCACCCGTGCAGGCCAGAACTCCTCCTGTCGAGAACCCTGACTGTCCCTCACCTCCCTTTTCACTACAGGGTTTTGAGATACCCCTACGTTCCCTGTGGAGACTGGGCTCCCTCCAGCTGCACTCCGAAGTGCCCTGGTTCGGCCACTCTCCTTCTTGGCCCTCCTGTGGCCGGCCCTAGCCCTAGGTTTAATTAGGGATGGGGACCACCTTACTGGGGGTTTAGTGACCCTGTTACTCCTACGTCTGACCTGGGGTTCCCACACCAGAGGTGATACCTCCATCTCCTCTGTTTCTGCTAGTTCTGCCTCTCTTAGGCAGTCTACGGTACCTGCCTACGGAGGGCTGGAGTCAGCCTCCTTCTCCGCTGCTTCCAGTCCTCGCCCTGGAACACAGCCGGCTACTTCAGGCTGACTCCCTGTGGACTCGACTGGCTCCACTGCGGTTTCCACATCAACCCGGGTCTGTTCCTGATCCTGTTCTCTGACATACCCCTTTCTTACTTTTCCCTGCCCTTGTAGGGTCAAACAATTTACACTGGTTGATGTGGAACCATTTGACTCTACGGGGAAGCTGAATGGCATACACCATGGGACTGGCCTTGTTCACTATGTTGTATGGGCCCGCATACAAGGGTTCAAACACCCCTACCCTAGCATATCTCCTGACCATTACCTGGTCTCCCACTGCCCACTCGCAATGCCTGCGAGGCACCAGCAGTAGCTTGTTTCTTTGGTGCTGGGCCCCCATGTTACTGGCTGCCTGCCAGTGAACCTGCCTAAGTTGTTCAAATAGCCTCTTGGAGAACTTGTCCTGGTTCACTTCCCTGAGCTGTCGCTCTGTTAGGGCTGGGACCATAACGTGCATGGGCGTTCTCATGACCCTGCCCGTCATGAGCTCGTGGGGAGAGTACCCCGTACTCCTGGACTGGCTGGCCTGAATCCCCATAAGGACCAGGGGTAAAACCTCCACCCACCGATTGGGTGAGTCCCCTGTTTCCTTCCTTATCCTTTCCTTTATTGTCCGGTTCAACCGCTCTACCGGACCCGAGGACTGGGGGTGGTAGGCCACATGCCACTTGGCCTTGATGCCCAGTATTCTAAGGGTGGACTGCATGACCTGTCCTGTGAAATGGCTCCCCTGATCTGACTCCACGAACTGTGGAAGTCCCCACCTGGTGAACACCTCCCTAACCAGGATTTTTGCCGTACCCATAGCGGTGGCTGCTCTGCAAGGGAAGGCCTCTACCCATTTTGAGAACACATCCACAAGGACAAAGCAGTACTTGTAACCCCCTTGAGCAGTTGGAAGGGGTCCGATGTAGTTGATTTCAATCGACTGCCATGGCCCCTCCACCCTCCCGATGTGTCCCATGGAAACCTTCATTTTCTGGGGGTCTGGGTTGTTTGCTGCGTAAACCAGACAGCTTGCGCAAAAGTTGCGAATGTCTTCCCTAAGCCCTGGCCACCATCCTGCCATCTCTACTCGCTGCCATGTGGTCTCTGGCCTGGGGTGACCTGCCCCTGGACCCTCATGGACTAGTTTCAAAAATTCCCTTCTGTACAGGGAAGGCACTACCCACTTATCTCCCTTGAATAACATGCCTTCCTTTACTGACATGTCTTTACCCCCATACAGTCCCTCTATTTTCTCCTGCCTGCAAATGGCTGCTGAGGCAGCCTTTAAAATAGGGTCTTGTGCCTGGACCGTGGTCAGGTCTGGAGCCAAAACCACTCCCGCACTCTCCTTTTCTCGAGGCTGCTCCCTGGCTGCAGCTACCTGTCCTTCCTCATAGGGATCCCATGCTTTCCCACTCCTGGCTCCTTCCCTGGCCAAGACATCTGCCCTCTGATTTCCCTCTACCCCGTGGCTCCGTTTTGGAATGGGCCTTCACCTTATGGATATATCTATCCCCGCCCTTCCCTACGGCTGCTACAATCCTCTCTAATAGGGGTTTAGTGGTCAGAGGCTTCCCGTCCGATGAGGTGTACCCTCGGCGGGACCAGATGGTCAGATTCCGTGCAGGAATTGCATGTGAACATGCTGTCTGAACATATGGTGTATGGAGTGGGGAAACACTCGGGATGGGTCACCACGTACATTACCGTCGCCAGCTCGGCCTGCTGGGTGCTTAACGTATGTGGGAGTTTAAGAGCTAGGGCTATCTCTGCCTCGGGGTCCCAGATCCCACAGCCCATGAGCCGTATGCCCTCGGACACGAAACTGGACCCGTCCACAGATATTTCCCTACCCGTGGGGTGTAACCCTGCTCTAAGCCCAAAGTCCACCTCCCATACCCCTTCCACCAAGCAATGGTGTGGCTCCCCTGGGTACACCAAATTGGCTGCGAGCTTGGGCTCACATAGCCTCTCAACCCCTAAGTCCATTTGGGAAAGGGGAAGGGTCCAGCGAGTGATCCTCACACTGCTAACGGTCCCATCCTTAATCCGACCGTCCAGCAGCATCTGGGTTGGGGTATGGTGAGTCAGGAGAGTTATGGGGGACATTCCTATGAAGACCTGTACCCTCTTCACTGCCCAGTATGTGGCTAGCAGGTGCCGCTCACAGTTTGAATAGGACCTTTCTACCTCCGTGAGGACTCTGGAGGAATACACCACTGACCTTAACTTGCCGTGCCGTGCCGTGCCGTTCCTGGAGGACCACTGTGCTCAGGCCATTACTGCTTGCGGCTACCTCCAGGAAAGATTGCTCCCTGTAGTCAATGGCTCCCAGAGCTGGGGCCTTTTGCAGGTCCCGCTTCAAATGGACGAATGCCGACTCGCATTGCTCATCCCACTCCCACTCTACCCCTTAGCGTAGCAGCCGGTGCAGAGGTGCTGCGGTCGCGGCATAGTCCTCTATAAAGTCTCGGCAGTAGCCCTTGACTCCCAGAAATGATCCCCCCCCCCCCTCTCCCACGTGCATTGGGACTGGGAGTTCCTGCACTGCCTGCCTTCTTGCTGTATCAATATCCCTTTCTCCAGCCCTAAGTATCAGTCCCAAGAACTTTACCTCTTGTAACCCTGTCTGTGCCTTCTTGGGATTTATTTTTAAACCGCTCTTACAGAGCAGCTACAGCAGTTCATTTACTAGGGGCCCATGTTCCTCACTGGTGTCTGTTGATAGCAAAATATCGTCCACATACTGGACGATCTTGTGGGGCTCACTGAATTCCTTTAAAAATTCTGCCATACATTGGTGGAAAATACTGGGGCTATTGTGGAACCCATGAGGAAGACAGTTCCCTGTGTATTGCTGCCCCTTGAATGTGAAAGCAAATTTGTACTGGTCTTCCTTCCTGACCGGGATAGACCAGAAACCGTTCGAGATGTCTAGCACCGTAAATACAGACGCAGACGCTGGAATTTCCGCTAATAGGTCTTATACAGCTGCCACAGTTGGCGCGCAAGCCGGAATATTCTTATTCAGGACCCTATAATCTACCGTGGCACTCCAGGAATTGTCTGGCTTCTGTATGGGCCAGAGCGGTGAGTTCACATGGGTGGCTATGGGCCTCAAAACGCCTTGCATAACCAGTGAACTCAGGGCGACTTCTAAGTCAGCCTCCGCTTCTCGGGGAAAACTATACTGTTTCTGCGGTCGGGACATGGGATCCCCGTCTATCCTGACCTCTGTTCCTGTGACCCTTCCACAGTCGTGCTTGTGAGTAGCGAATGCGGCCAAATTTCGCTTAACATGGCCTCGATACTCTGTCGGGGTCTGCCTCACTAGGACCTCTAGATCGTACCCCTCTCTGGGCTTCATGACACACAGAGCCCCTCTCTCTGATGCCCTCTCGATGACCATTACCTCCTTCTCTCTCTCAGCCCCTTCTCCTGCTATGCCCCACAAACAGTGGTTCCTCAGGTCCACTAGGACCTGGTGGGCCACTATAAAGTCGGCGCCTAGTATCCCCTTTCCCTCCTGCTCCCAACTCATCAGGACGCATTTCCACTGTGCCTGGAGTGCTCCTAATTGAATGGACAAGGGAACAGAGAAAAACCCCGTCTTCTCGTTTCCCGTAAAACCGACAAGACTATAGGGTTACCGGGGTCCTATCCCCCACTGCTCTACTTGGGTTTCTGCACTCCCTCTTGTAGTGCCCGGGCTTCCCACACCCATAGCACACCAGCCTCATCTTGGAAGAGGTCCGGCTGCCTTCCTGTTTCCACTGCCTCCTTTTGGGGGGTGCCGGTACTATTTCGTGCACCTTGCCCTTAAAGGACTTCTCCTCTCCCCATTGCGGTATGAAAGGGTGAGCTTCCTGATCACCTCCGCCTCGTTAAGGTTTGGGTCAGCTGGGTCGAACCAGTGCTCAACCCTTGCCCTAACTCGCGGGAGGCAATTCGCCACCAGAGTCTTCAGCCAGTGAGCTGTTCTCTCATTTAAATTCTGCCTATCTAAAGGCATCCCACATGCTCCTTCATACACTGCCCACAGTCTGTCTGCGAACATGTCCAGGAACTCAGCTACCTGCTGCTTCGTCTCCCCCACCCTGGTGAAAGGACTACCCTGATTCAACCCTATGGCCTCCAGAACCGCCGTATGTGCCGCTACCCATCTTCCCCCTTCCCTGGAGGTCACCGCCTTGCATAGGTATGAATCTAGGGTCATCAGTAGCAGCTTTACCCGTTCTACCTCATCCCAATCGTTTATGTCGGCTGCACCTCCATAAAATGCAATGACGGGTCTCCCGCACTGGTTAACCTGGGAACGTGAGCCACCATCCCCCTCAGCACATGTGCCCCATGGGGAATGATGATATCACTCTCTATGGGCCCCCTATCTGCCTGCCCTACCGGGGGACCATATTTCCTTTGCCATACCGGGCACATCTGCCCTACCCGGGGCTGTTGCCCCTTTACCCCTGGCTCTCCCACCATGATCGGTAACCCCACCACATCGTGGTGTGCTACACATGGCGCAGAAGCCGCTAACTAAGGGTGCTCTCCCACCCCTCCTTGAGCCTGTCCCTCCCCGGACAACCCGAACCCCACCTGCCGACCTGGACCTATCCCCGGCGCCTCAGGAGGCGGTCTATTCCCCTTTGCCCCTGGGGAATCATCTGCTGAGGGAAGCCCTCTGCCCCCGGGGGACCCCCCTGGTCCTACCAGGTGAACCCGTCCCCTAGTCTTGGACAGAGTCTCCTCCAGCTGCGCTATCCTATCCTGGCAAGGCCCGTGATCACTATCCACTAGCTCGCTACGGGCCACCCTGTATGCTGCGTGGATATCTTGGAACTTTCCCTCCAGCTCCTTGTACTTCTGTGTACTCTGAGCCAGGAGTTCCTGGGCGTTCCGTTCCCTCTCCTTTGTCTCTACCACCTGGCATTGGAGGAATTCCTGGGCATTTCTGTGGGACTCCCTCGCCTGCAAGATTCACTGCCTGGCTTCACTGAGTTCCTCATATAGCCCTTCCCCTTCTCTAGCACTTTCCTCAGCACTGGCCCTAGCTTCTCTCAGTTGCTCTTCCACACTATCTACCTGTCTCTGCATTTGTGCTACCTGCTGTGATAGGCACGCTAGCCAAACTGCCTTTTCCTGCCCTTTATTATACGCTTTGCTTTCCGTCCATTGAGCAGCAGCTGCTGTGGGCTGCTCTGCTGTCAACAATGCTATCACCCATTGTTTGGTGAGATTGATCTTTTTAAACAGATTCTCTCCTCCATCTTGCTACGTTCTCTCACCCCCTCTGGCAAATCACATATCCTAAACCACCGAGGTCCTGCCATGGTCGCCATTCTGTAGGGGTTTTGCGTTTCCCTTTACTCCACTTCAGGCCCAACTGCCGGAGTTATTCTCTCCCATGTCGGAGGGTCAAACGGCCACCACTCCACTCGAGTAGTTTCCAAGAGAGAGAATAAAACAAAAGGGATTCCCCTAGGTTCTAGACCTCGGAATTATGGTGGGATATGATAAAAGGTTGAATTGACCAGAGTGTGCTGAAGAGAGAAAACAGAAACCAAGATGGACTGAAAGCAAGTCTAAAATTTACAGGCTTTATTAAACAATGAGAAATCGAATCTCACCAACACTACATAATACGTGGCTAAACTTATGCTTTAAACTAAGACTATGGACGGAACACTATTGGGCACGTCGTAAAACTTACTTTACACAATTTTACCCCTCTTTTCCCTTTCGTCTCTCAACTATCCTATTTCAGGAACTTCACCAGGTCACCGGGATACTTACAGTTGGACACGAGCCGTCCAGCAGAGCAGAAAGAGAGAGCGAGTTCTGGCTTGACTGGCTTTTATACCTGAGCTTCCTTTGAAACCCCCAGGTGGTCCTCTGGATGAAAGGGTTCTTTTGATGATTCCCAGTTTTGATCTGGCATGAACAATAGGCTTCCGATGATAAGTAGTTTGCTGATGTCATGATCCATCAGCCTGATCGTTATCTCAGCGCCTACATGGGCTCCCATTGTCTCGATGGATGGGTCATCCAAGATGGTGATTGTGCTTGCTGCTGGCCTGTTTACCACTGTCTGCTGAGGCTTGGTTCCTTCCTTTGTGTATCCAAGATAATCTCGTTAACTCCGTCTCAGCCTTTCCTGCCCACACCATTCGCTTGGTTGTGTGATGGTCAAGTCCACAGGCCAGACAGGTTTGAAATTTGAAACTGATTGGGGGTTTTTCCGTTGCAGTCAGCAAATTTGTCTTTTTTTTTAAATGTCCATATCCTTATCCAAGTTCTTCCATAATTTTGGAGGATTAGCCCCAATAACTTACACCCCACCCCCACTATTTAGTTTAAACCCACACTAGCAAACCTGCCTGCCAGAATGTTGGTCCCCCTCCAGTTAAGGTGTAACCCGTCGCTTTTTGTACAGGTCACCCCTACCCCAGAAGAGATCCCAGTGGTCTATAAATCCAAATCCTTGCTTCCTGCACCAGCCCCTCAGACACACCATCTATCCCTTGCCGATTCAAGGGCTCATATAAACGCTTCTTCAGAGTTGTGAGTGTTCTCCTTCCACCACCTTCAACAAATGTCTTGTTTGTGAGCTGACATTTCTACATTCCGTACCACATGAAGTTCAGGTGTTGACTCGGTGGCCACGGTGTTGTAGAACAGAAATGCTTGTGGGTGTGAGATCAAGAATAAGGATTTGAAATGATTAATGGGCAGAGGAGATAAGTAGATAATGGAAGAGTGGTGGCTTGGTTTAGCAAGAGTAAACTAGGAAGCCATTAAAAATCTATTGGGAATAAAATAGTTCTTCATGGGGGTATGATTGGTCAGGGTCAGTGACTGTGGATTATGTGTTGGAAGGAACTGCAGATGCTGGTTTAAATAGAAGATAGAGATACAAAATGCTGGAGTAACTCAGCAGGACAGGCAGCACCACTGGGGAGAAGGAACGGGTGACATTTTGTGTCGAGCCCCATCTTCAGACTGAAAGTCACGGGAAAGGGAAATGAGAGATATAAATGATGATGCAGAGATATATAGAATAAATGAATGAAAGATATGCAAAAAAGTAACAATGATAAAGGGAATAGGTTACCTGTAGCAAAGTGAGAATGGAAAGCTGGTATGACTTGGGTGAGGGAGGGATGGAGAGAGAGAGAGGAAATGCAGGGGTTACCTGAAGTTAGAGAGATCAATAATCATACCCCTGGGTTGCAAGCTGCCCAAGCGAAATATGAGATGCTGTTCCTCCAATAATATTTTGCATGTTGTGTGGAGTGGTTGATATGGAATGATGGTGAAGTCATATTAGGTTGGATCTGCAGGGTTCTAGCTGCATTGCTGAATACCATTGAGTACATCTAGGATTCTTTGTGGATTAGTAAATCACAGTATAGGGTCTTGTGCATCTAACTTTAGAGAGCTCGGAAAAATGTTGAAAAGCAGGACCTCCAGGGTTGTTATCTCCGGTTTGCTTCCAGTTCCTCGTGCTGGCGAGGGCAGGAACAGGGAGATACGGGACCTGAACGTGTGGCTGAGGAACTGGTGCACGGGGCAGGGATTTAGATTCTTAGATCACTGGGATCTGTTTTGGGGTAAGGGGGAATTGTACAAAAGGGACGGATTGCATCTCAACAGGTGTGGGACCAGCATTCTGGCAGGCAGGTTTGCCACTGCTACACGGGTGGTTTTAAACTGAATAAGGGGGGTGGGGTGTCAAATGAGATAGTGGAGGATGGAGTTAAAGGGAAAGGGTTTCTTAAATGTGTGAGCATAGAGACAGAGGGGTGTAAAATGAGGGTAGAAGCAATAGGTAGCAAGGTAAAAATTAAAAGTGGCAGGCAGACAAAACCAGGGCAAAAATCAAAAGGGGCCACTTTTCAACATCATTGTATAAGGGGTAAGAGTGTTGTAAAAACAAGCCTGAAGGCTTTGTGTCTCAATGCAAGGAGCTTTCGTAATAAGGTGGATGAGTTGAATGTGCAGATAGCTATTAATGACTTGGATATAGTTGGGATCACGGAGACATGGCTCCAGGGTGACCAAGGCTGGGAGCTGAACATCCAGGGATATTGAATATTCAGGAGGGATAGAGAGAAAGGAAAAGGAGGTGGGGTAGCATTGCTGATTAGAGAGGAGATTAACGCAATGGAAAGGAAGGACATTAATTTGGAGGATGTGGAATCGATATGGGTAGAGCTGCGAAACACTAAGGGGCAGAAAACGCTGGTGGGTGTTTTGTACAGGCCACCAAACAGTAGTAGTGAAGTTGGAGATGGTATCAAACACTAAATTAGAAATGTGTGCGACAAAGGCAAAACAGTTATAATGGATGACTTCAATCTACATATAGATTGGGTGAATCAAATTGGCAGGGGTGCTGAGGAAGAGGATTTCTTGGAATGTATGCGGGATAGTTATCTAAATCAACATGTAGAGGAACCAACGAGAGAGCAGGCTATTTTAGACTGGGTATTGAGTAATGAGGAAGGGTTAGTTAGCAGTCTTGTTGTACGTGCCCCTTTGGGCAAGCGTGACCATAATATGGTTGAGTTCTTCATTAGGATGGAGAGTGACATTGTTAATTCAGAAACAATGGTTCTGAACTTAAAGAAAGGTAACTTTGAGGGTATGAGACGTGAATTGGCCAAGATTGACTGGCAATTAATTCTAAAAAGGTTGACGGTGGATATGCAATGGAAGACATTTAAAGACTGCATGGATGAACTACAAAAATTGTTCATCCCAGTTTGGTAAAAGAATAAATCAGGGAAGGTAGTACATCCATGGATAACAAGGGAAATCAGGGACAGTATCAAAGCGAAGGATGATGCATACAAATTAGCCAGAAAAAGCAGCATACCGGAGGACTGGGAGAAATTCAGAGACCAGAAGAGGAGGACAAAGGGCTTAATTAGGAAAGGAAAAATAGATTATGAAAAAAAACTGGCAGGGAACATAAAAACAGACTGCAAAAGTTTTTATAGATATGTGAAAAGAAAGAGATTAGTTAAAACAAATGTAGGTCCCTTGCAGTCAGAAACAGGTGAGTTGATCATGGGGAACAAGGATATGGCGGGCCAATTGAATAACTACTTTGGTTCCGTCTTCACTAAGGAAGACATAAATAATTTGCCGGAAATAGCAGGGGACCGCGGGTCAAAGGAGTTGGAGGAATTGAGTGAAATCCAGGTTAGCCAGGAAGTGGTGTTGGGTAAATTAAATGGATTAAAGGCCGGTAAATCCCCAGGGCCAGATAGGCTGCATCCCAGAGTACTTAAGGAAGTAGCTCCAGAAATTGTAGATGCATTAGTAATAATCTTTCAAAACTCTTTAGATTGTGGAGTAGTTCCTGAGGATTGGTGGGTAGCAATCGTAACCCCACTTTAAACGGGGAATTACAGACCAGTTAGTCTAACATCGGTAGTGGGGAAACTGCTAGAGTTAGTTATTAAAGATGGGATAGCAGCACATTGGAGGTTCAGTATTGATGTGGATAGAGAACTGGCTGGCAAACAGGAAGCAAAGAGTAAGAGTAAACGGATCCTTTTCACAATGGCAGGCAGTGACTAGTGGGGTACCGCAAGGCTCAGTACTGGGACCCCAGCTATTTACAATATATATTAATGATCTGGATGAGGGAATTGAAGGCAATATCTCCAAGTTTGCGGATGACACTAAGCTGGGGGGGGGGGCAGTGTTAGCTGTGAGGAGGATGCTAGGAGACTGCAAGGTGACTTGGATAGGCTGGGTGAGTGGGCAAATGTTTGGCAGATGCAGTATAATGTGGATAAATGTGAGGTTATCCATTTTGGTGGCAAAAACAGGAAAGCAGACTATTATCTAAATGGTGGCCGACTAGGAAAAAGGGAGATGCAGCGAGACCTGGGTGTCATGGTACACCAGTCATTGAAAGTAGGCATGCAGGTGCAGCAGGCAGTGAAGAAAGCGAATGGTATGTTAGCTTTCATAGCAAAAGGATTTGAGTATAGGAGCAGGGAAGTTCTACTGCAGTTGTACATGGTCTTGGTGAGACCACACCTGGAGCATTGCGTACAGTTTTGGTCTCCAAATCTGAGGAAGGACATTATTGCCATAGAGGGAGTGCAGAGAAGGTTCACCAGACTGATTCCTGGGATGTCAGGACTGTCTTATGAAGAAAGACTGGATAGACTTGGTTTATACTCTCTAGAATTTAGGAGATTGAGAGGGGATCTTATAGAAACTTACAAAATTCTTAAGGGGTTGGACAAGCTAGATGCAGGAAGATTGCTCCCGATGTTGGGGAAGTCCAGGACAAGGGGTCACAGCTTAAGGATAAGGGGGAAATCCTTTTAAACCGAGATGAGAAGAACTTTTTTCACACAGAGAGTGGTGAATCTCTGGAACTCTCTGCCACAGAGGGTAGTCAAGGCCAGTTCATTGGCTATATTTAAGAGGGAGTTAAATGTGGCCCTTGTGGCTAAGGGGATCAGGGGGTATGGAGAGAAAGCAGGTACGGGATACTGAGTTGGATGATCTGCCATGATCATATTGAATGGCGGTGCAGGCTCGAAGGGCCGAATGGCCTACTCCGGCACCTAATTTTTATGTTTCTATGTTTCTAACAGAATTTAAATATATATATATAATTGATATTGGAGTACTTATTGCAAAAGAGCTGGCACAAAGTGATCTGGTTTCCAGGCATTCTGGTTCTGACTTTTTTTAGTTAAAATAGTGCTGTTATCTTCTGTCATTTACTCTAAATGGGTCAGATATGCTATTGCCAAATACTGCCACTAAAAGGAGGTGTGCAACATTTGTATGATTCCTACAAAATATCAATAAACTACAAGGCCCTTGTTTAGCCTATTCTGAGGTTATTACAACGTTTTTTCAAAAACTGTGTGGAGAGATGGTGATTTTTCTCAGTTCTTTTACCACCTCTTGTGTAAAATCTGAAACATATTTTGCTGGGTTATCCATTTCCAAGTCATCTTCTGCTCTTTATAACAATGAAAAAGATAGGCACCAAAGTAAAGAAAAGCTTGGCATCTCTCCCTGTTGTTGAACTTCTGGCTCAATGGTGTGCATTTCACAAGTGCACATGAGCTTGTGAATCTTGTTAAGCAGCTGCTGTGTTCCAAAAACTACAACTTTCCCACATTTTGCAAGTGGAAATACACAAGGAGGTACTGCTTTAGTTTTTGCCATCTTGCCCACATAATTACTAATGGAATTGGTCACAAATATGTCTGTCACATTGTGCAGGTTGTAGACATATTACAATGGGCTTGCAGCTGACTTCTTGCAGGCTCTTGCACACAAAGAGGCTGCACAACTTTCCTTGAAACTAAAGGATGAATAAAAACAAGTTAAAATAGTGTATTCCTTTCAAACTTCATATTTTATCAACTAAATATCAGCATAATGAAATTCATCCTTTCTCTCCTCCACTGAACTGGTCTTTCCATATACATGTACAAGCAGGGCTGAAGTAATCAGGGTACATAAAAATGCTGGAGAAACTCAGCGGGTGCAGCAGCATCTATAGAGCGAAGTAAATAGGCAACGTTTCGGGCCGAAACCCTTCTTCAGACGATGCCCTTATAGCTTCTAATGCAAAGTGATCATTGTGCCTGGCCCTCTCAAAAATCAGACGAAGGATCTGAATGATCTTGGAACTGCCTTTGCTGAAGCTATAGAGCTCATTATGTAGAAATGCCATTAAGATAAACAAACAAGGGGAATTTGGCAAACATGACTAATTTCTCAAGTTACAGGATGGTGTATGCTTTGAAGGGAAACATACATATATAGTGGTTTTCAATTCAGTGATTAGATTAGATTAGATTAGATTTGTTTATTGTCATTCAGACCTTTCGGTCTGAATGAAATTTTGTTTCCCTGCAGTCATACATATAATTTAAAAAAATGACAAAAACACATAGTCAACACAAATTTAACATCCACCACAGTGAGTTCACCAAACACCTCCTCACTGTGGTGGAAGGCAAAATCTTAAAGTCTCTGGCTCTTCCCTCTTTGTTCTCCCTCTGCGCCGAGGCGACGGTTCAAACTCCGCGGGTGGTCGCTGCCTCGCCACAGCTCAGAGGCCGAGTCGGGTCTCCGCTGCCGCTGCCTCGCCACAGCTTCGAGGCCGAGTCGGGTCTCTGCTACCGCTGCTGCTGCCGCTGCCGCCGCCACAGCTCCAGGGCCGAGTCAGGTCTCCGCTGCTGCTGCCGCCGCTACAGCTTCGGTGCCGAGTCAGGTCTCCGCTGCTGCTGCGCTGCCACCACAGCTCCAGGGCCGAGTCAGGTCTCCGCCGCTGCTGCTGCCGCTGCAGCTCCGTTGCTGAGTCAGGTCTCCGCTGCTGCTGCTGCCGCCGCCACAGCTCCAGGGCTGAGTCAGGTCTCCGCCGCTGCCGCCGCTACAGCTTCGGTGCCGAGTCGGGTCTCCGCTGCTGCTGCCGTCGCTACAGCTTCGGTGCCGAGTCAGGTCTCCGCTGCTGCTGCTGCCGCCACAGCTCCAGGGCAGAGTCAGGTCTCTGCCGCTGCTGCCGCCGCTACAGCTCCGTTGCTGCCAGCTCCGCCATTAGGCCTCGGCGCAGACCGAGACGGGGGAGCCAAAGTCCATGTCAATCTTTATAGTTTGGACATTGAGCATCCATCTTCTCATTATTCCTCTTTCTGTGCATTATAACCTTTATTAATGGAAGGGTATTTATGCTTTTTTTTGTTTGTGTTGCAAGCAGAGGCCTCTTCCTAGATACCAGAAGAACAATATCATGATGATTTATTCATTGGCATACATGGTTCTCTTGTGGCTTGTGTTGTAATGATTCTGCTGCTTAATTGTTATGATTCTTCAGATTCATTATCAGCCATGTTGAAGGACACATCCTAACAGACAGTTTTAAAAGCAGGTCGAGATCTGAACACATTGAAGACATTGGACAAGTGCAAGAATTTGGCTGAGATAACTATGAGCCTTCATTTGTGTTTGAACAAGAACTTAATATAGTTAGAACTTAGTCGTGACTGAATGCCCTTAATTGGCCATGGCCTGTTGAAGTTGCCACATGCATAAGTAGCATCCTTTATCTGTGGGAAATATGAGTGGAGAGCACATCCCAGTAAACACTTAGTTTAACTATAGCATCACAGAGGAACTATACAAAACCCAATTCTTGGAATACAGCAGTCACTCTGGTTTGTCACATCTTGGCTAATGCCCTGGAAGAAACCTAATGGCCCTGTCTCACGGTACGAGTCCACCCACGAATGATCCAGAGTTTAAAACAAATCAAACTCGTGGTAATCACGTAGAATTAACGTAGCAGGAACGTCGGAAATCGTAACTCTAACGGCATTCGCTGTTATATCCGAGAACTTCTCCAGATGAACTCCTGGATTTGTTTTTTTTTCCTCCCAGGGGTAAAAGAAAAAAACAAATGCACTTAAAGCACCAGGGGTGGTGTAGATGCGTACGACCAACGAATGGGGTGATATTATCCAGAAATAGTAAAATAAAACAAACATTGGAGTACTGAATAATGGCACAGATTTCCCCCCTGGGAAACTGATGGGAGCGACAATCAACTGCCATGGATACAAATAATGTCATACACAAGAAAGGGCAGATGCTGGTTGACAAAAAGCGAACACTCAGTGCTGGAGTAACACAAAGACACAGTAGAATTTTGGAAACGTCATCCTGTCACCCATTCCTTCTCTCCAGAGATATTGCCTGTCCCGCTGAGTTAAAGAGTGCCCATGGTAGACTCACGAGTCACTACGGTAAACTCAGGGGCTACTACGTTCTTACAACAAGTTTAAAAGTTTAACATTTTTACTTCAAGAGTAAATTTGACTCGTAGAAATCTTTCATCATGTTGAAAGATTTGCACGAGTTAACATGTTTTCCGAGTACCTGCTGTTAGCTTTTAGAGTTCCGACGTTCCCGCTACGTTAATTCTACTTGATTACCACGAGTTTGATTTGTTTTAAACTCGGGATCACTTGTGGGTGGACTTGCACTGTGAGACAGGGGTTTAAGGATATAGGAATGGGATAGCTGTGTTTTTCCAGTACCTGGACCCTGAGAGAAGCTGGATGTCTTCCCTGATTCCACAGTTGCCTACAGCCTCATGGTGTGACATTCTCAGGTTTTGTTGAGAGTTAAAAAAAACTTCTATCCAACATCTTTAGTAGGTGAATAGTGCCTTCAACGGCCTCAACAACCCAGTTTCTCCTGTACCTATAGACATATGTTGTTCTCTCTACAGCAGTTCTTGGTCTGATTATCTTCCTTACTTACATATCATTTATAAACAGGCATGGCATCACCTATCTTGATGCTATCTGTGGCAACGCTTACAAACTCTACAAATCAGTCTTTCAGAACAAACATTCTCACCAAGTGAGAATCCAATGAGAATCAGGCATGGAGCTGCAAATACATGCCTGTTTTGCTGCTTTCTTCCTCTGATTTGCCATTATTTTAAATAAATTACATGTATTCGCATAAACACATGTCTGTTCACACACGCAGAGACACACGCGCGCACACACACTGTAAAATGCTCATGATACAAATTAGCCCAATGTTAAATATCAATTATTCCCTTTCATCAAGCATTGTGATATATTGTATTTATGACTTAATTACTGACTTCATTACCTGACTTCACTAAATCCCCTTCATCATCTATATGCAGTAACTGATAATATACTGCACTTACTCAAAATTGTGATCGATATATTTTATTTGTGACCTTTATAAAGGTCTTTATAATCAAAATTATATTAGCCTTTTGACTTTTTCAACTCTTTTACTGCATCTGCTTTAAACCACATTAACATGGCTGCAGTGTCATAACGCATATTCATCTGAAAACTGTTTTGTTCAGTGAGCATGATGCCTCTAGCTATTACATTATGTTCAGGTAGTATGTACCCATTCACACAATGAGCTTTTATTTATATCGTGACTCCTGACAATTAACCATTCCTATGAAATGCTACTCAGTCTCACCATTTTCTTCCAAACTATCAAACACCAATTTACAATTAAAAACAAATGTGGCATCAGTAGACATCTATGAAATGGATACCCAAAGTTTTACTGCCTTTTCCATGTTAAAGTGTTTCCTGACTTTATCCAAATTTTTAGGCTATGTTTCCAAGTCGGACAACCAAACATCTCTCCATCAACACACATTAGTTAATCTAATCAAATTTAATTGTATGACAAAGTCACTCATGAGTCTTTCAAATTCAATTGATTACAAAAAAGTTTCTTAAATATCACCTCATACTTTAAAACTTGGAGTGCAAATAATCAACTTCTACATTTGGGACAATTTACAATTTTACTGAAACCAATTAATATACAAATCTGTATGTCTATTGAGTATGGGATGAAACTTGAGCACACAGAAAAAGCCCACACAATCATAGGGAGAACGTACATAATCATGACTTATTTTGCGCACTGGATGTGCCTATCATTTCACAATTTCAAAGGTATTTTGAAATGTATTTTCTCAGGATCAAAATTGAATATATTGAAGATCATTTGCCAAGACATTGTTTATTTATTATTCTACTAATATTTCTTTTAATTCTGCTTCCCTGGATACGTTAGAGACATTGAGTGATAGTCATAAATTAATTGAATCAAACAGCATGGAAACAACCTCAACCTCCAGCATTCCAGAGTGAGCATAGAAGTTGTGAGGTCATGTTGCAGTTGTATAAGATGTTGGTGAGGCCACATTTAGAGTATTGTGTTCAGTTCTGGGTACCATGTTATAAGAAAGATGTTGTCAAGCTGGAAAGGGTACAGAGAAGATTTATGAGGATGTTGCCAGGACTAGATGGTCTGAGATATAGGCAAAGGTTGAGTAGGCTGGGATTCTATTCCTTGGAGCACAGGAGGATGAGGTATGAGTCTCTTGCCACAGAGTAGGTGAATCGAGGACCAGAGGACATACTGTAGGTTTAAAGTGAAGGGGAAAAGATTAAATAGGAATCTGAAGGGTATCTTTTTCTACACAAAGGGCAGTGGATGTATGGAACAAGCTGCCAGTGGAGGTAGTTGAGGTAGGGTCTATCCCGACATTCAAGAAGCAGTATGATGGATAGGAAAGGTTTGGAGGGATATGGACAAAATGCTGGCAGGTGGGACTAGTGTATCTGGGACATGTTGGCCAGCGTTGGCAAGTTGGGCCGAAGGGACTGTTTCCACACTCTTGACATTTGACCTCCCAAAGTATAACACCTCACAGTTGCCCGGATTAACCTCCATCTGCCTATTTCTGTAGCTGATCTATATCCCACTGTATATCTCAACAACGTTCCTCACAGTCCATGACTCCAGCAATCTTGGTATCAAATACAAACTTATTTACTAACCCATCTACATTTATGTCCAAGTCAACTATATATATATATATCACAAACAATACCATTTCTTACAGCAATGATGCTTTCTGATCTTGCTTGTTTTAAGGCATTTTTTGTTTTTTTCTTTTTTTCTATTCCATTAGAACCCATAATTATTTGTTTTTTAATTAAATTGAATGATTTTGGTTATAAAAATTATTAGCCCAAACACTGAGGATGACATTCCTGCACTTCTTCACATTAATACAATGGGATCATTTATGCGTATCAGAGTGGTTAGATGGAATCTCAGATAAACAAGTTGTTTGAAAGAAAGTTTGCCTGTTGGAAATCCTTGAGGAAATCCCTCAGTTCTGCAAAATGATTTAAAATTGGTGCTCAGATTATTGTAGTGGAACCAGAACTCACAGCAAAATAATGATTCTGCAACACATGCCGTTTTGTCGAATATCTACTCAATTACATCACATTTTGTTTAGCTTGGGCTTTTATGCAATGTATCATTTATTATTTAGTTCCTTCTGTCCATAAAATTAAAGCAAAGTGATGCAATAAAGATTGTCCTGGTGTCTAATATATCCTACATCTATATTTGACATTCAGAATTGTCTGCCTATTATAGAAACTGAATGGAAAAATCCAGCACCAATAAAATGAATAAAATGAATTATTTAAATTATTTTCTCCTTTTTCCTGTCTCTGTATTCTCTATTTTAACATTGTTAGCATGCATGTTGAAGCCAAACTCCTGCTTACTGTGAGGAACTAATTTTGAAATTGCCTAATTTACCTTTCATTTTCCTAAAACCATCAGATGTTTTTTCACCACAACAAATTAATTCTTAAAACAACAAAGTGAGTCTTTGGCATGGAAACCCTTCAATCAGATGTTGCAAAAGAGCATGAAAGGTTCATGTGCTGAAAGAAGCAACATATTTGGGTTGCAACAATTTGCATTTTGATATTATTAGCAAAAAACAACGTTCCTTTGCATCTGCTCACCAAAATTGGAAAGGACTAGGGCCAAGTTGAGGTGATGAGTGTAATTTTCCCTTCTGATGCTGAAATAAAGAAAGGAAAGACAAAGAACACGAAGTGATGATGTGATAATTTTATTTCTGATAAATTTTCAAATAATATAAATATTTCAATTGTTACATTGTTTCATGTAATGTATTATGTGCTGCTGGCATTGAAGTGTTTAATTACAACTTGGTACTGTAATTTCTTTCTGGTTGTGATCTTCTAGAGTGTTGTTTTCCTTCAACACAGGAAATCTAAGTCTTGAAATTCCACTGAATGACACGAACAGTCAAAAAGCATCCTGGCTTAGTCTATAATTCTACTCTTTGCTATTTCACTAGAGGTATTAATCCTTTCAAAACAAATGGGTTAATGCTTCACTGGATTATCATACACACAAATTTTAGACTAATGGCCATTAGTATCCCAAGGCAAAATTTATAGATCATAATCTACGATGGCAGGTTCAATGATGGCAATTCTGTACCTGTGCCAAAATGTTGTTAGTGTATAAATATGGTTAGTTCAAAATATAACTTGTCCTCCCTCGATTGCAGTAGGGGAGTTTGATTCCATGCCAACATCTGGCCACACATTCACCTATAATCTGTACTCCTTAGGATCTGATGTTGTGCATTATTTAGCCCAGTAGCACACTGTCTGTTGCAACTATCAGCTTTGGAAATGTTTAGAATTAATATAAAACATTCTAGTTTGAATTGGGGCAGAGAAAAAAAGACCATACAATTTCTTGTAAGTTCTTGAAAAACTGGGGGAGGGATGCATAAGCAAATGTCCATTGTCCTATTCACCCCTCCTCTTCCCTCCCTCTGCATTTCAACATAACCGGCTTTGCTCTCATTCCAAAATCCAATGAAGGGACTTCATTTTGAAATGTTATCCATGTTTTTTTCCCCCAAAATAACAATCAGCCTGTTGAGTGCCGCCTGCATTTTCTGGTTTTGTTTCAGATTTCTAGCAGCTGCAGTGCTCAGATTTTCATTTTTAAAAAGAGCCTTAACTAGCCCATGCAAGACATTGTCAATCCATGTGAAAGGATATGGGTATGGGGAAGAATGAATTGTGGAAAGAGGTAAAACCTTGCAGCTGGACTCTGAAATCCACTGACGTAATGGAGATATACCCCATTGTGGCTTTTAAAAGTAACTTGAATATATTTAGACCAAAGAAAAATGTATAAGCTTACAGAGAATGTGCTGGGATAGAAGTAGATGTTTAGTCTGGTAGAAAGCTAGCACAACAGAGCTGCATAAACTATTCTGTAAATCTACGAGTCTGTCAATGTACCAACCAAACAATTTTTGTATATTTTCTCTTGTGGTGTGAAGAAGAGAAGACCATGACCTTATGAGCATCGAAAGGTTATCTGAGCCAATATCAGATTCAGTGTGGAGATGACGTTCATTCAATGTAAATTTTAACTTGTTGATGATGGTCTTTTTCTATGCAAAATTAGCAGCCAAACATTAAATATATCTGCTTTGACATAGGTAAACTTTGAAATGAAGTTTTCATAGAGAAGGAAAATGAGTATGTGTGAAATTACAGTAGATTATAAACAAATATATGCACACATTCAGTTAGATATGGTGACATTATTGATAAATCTTATCCTATTGACAGTGAAGATACTCAAAAAGGTTTAATAATTCACAAATTCCGCAGAAGACATAGACAGTTCCAGACTTCGCTCAGTTTATGTGATCTTTTTAATCAGTGTGTGGGAACTTGCAATTATTAACAGACTACAGGCAGGTTCATTTCAGAATTCCAGTTGTCATTTCTAGGCAGCAGACTGTTAGATTAAATGTTATTGCGCCACTGCTGTGCATTTTTAATTGGACTCTTAACTCACCCAATTACACGTGCCTGCCAAGTCCAAATAGAAACCAAACTAACATGGAAATCATTGTAAAATGTTATTCATTAATGGAATCAAGTGGGCAGGAGCAGATCACACTGAGCATTTTCATGAGGAGAGGCTCTCAAACTAACCACTGTCTTCTTACCCAACACAAAAGATGTTATTTTTTATAAATGATCACAAAATGTCAAAGACATTACAAAACTGATTTCTATGCTAATGCTTCTCATTATATTTAGGCAGAATTCTGCAAATATACTTATGAAAGAGACTTTTATTTTAAATGTGAAACTTTTTTTTCTACCCAACTTTTCTGTGTATTTGCAAAGGAAATGCTCCAGAGATATTGAACTATCCACGACCTGGACAAACAGGTCACTCTGCACTCAAGAAAGTACATTTTTTATCTTCACCAGCACGGTGGCACAGCCGTAGAGTTGCTGCCTTACAACGCTTGCAGCACCGGAGATGCGGGTTCGATCCCAACTACGGAGGCTGTCTGTACGGGGTTTGTACATTCTCCCCATAATCGCATGGGGTTTTCTCCGAGATCTTTAGTTTCCTCCCACTCTCCAAAGACATACAGGTATGTAGGTTAATTGGCTTGGTATATGTGTAAATTCTCCCTAGTGTTAATGTGTGGGGATCGCTGGTCGTCATGAACTCAGTGGGCCATAGGGCCTGTTGCCCTAAAAAACAGTTGTAGTGGATTTCCTGTTTATTACATAACCACTCCAAATAGAACATAGATCTTACCTTTTTTATCCCATTAATTCAATTGAATAAAATTGAGTGGTCATCGTTGGAGGTGGGCTCTCCACTTTGCAAGGATGCTAACTGTCAGTAGACTCATAAACATGGCCATTTTATAAATGAGACCTCACTGTTCTCATTAAATATCTACCAGAGCTCATAGGATAATGACAAGTGGCTCAAGGACCTAAGGAAGTGACCTGACTGCTGCCTTTGCTGAGGTGATTTTAGTTTATCCCTATAGTTCAGTTTAGGACATCCGGTGGCGCTGTCATGGCTGCCTCTGCCTTCAGTTTTTTTTGTTGTTGTTATCTTTGAAGTGCGTTTTTTGTGGTTTTTCTGTCTTATATGTGGGGAGGATGAGGGTACGGTAAGGGGGATACCATCTTTCAGTCGCTTCCTGGAGAGGATGCAACTATTATTCGAGTCGCGCCCTCGCCCCCCCCCCCCCCCCCCACCGCGGCTTATTTTCTGGATTGGCGCGGCCTTACCTGCAGGCACCAACCAGAGCTCCAGCAGCGGCGGCACAGCGTTGGATACATCACGGGGTGGGCGATGCCTTACCGGGGATCACAGTTTGGAACTCCGGAGTGCTGGGCCTGCTGCACCGACATCTCGGAACTGTGGTTCGCGGAACTCCCAACACAGGCGGCGCTGATCAACATCGCGGAGTCCTGCGACCCTTTGTCGGGGGTCGCCAGCGTGGATCTCCACCCTGCTCTGCATGTGGACTTCGGGAGCCGCCGGCTCCGGTGGGAGGTGGTTGATTTGGAGGTCTGGGCCACTGAGGATGTTCTCTGTCGGGGTTCCATCATTCACGGCGAGAGGGCCTAAACATCTGGGAAGATCAGTGAGGACGCTGACTGGACTGTGGTTCCTTCCCTAACTTTGGTGCCGCCGTGGGGATGTTGTGTCGTGGACTTCTGCGTTTGTGCTTTTTAAAAAAAAATTATGACTGTAAGGAAAATCCATTTTGTTGTCTCTTATGAGACAATGACAATAAATTGAATCCAATCCAATCCAAATAGTTCAGTTTAACATGTAGACATTGTACATATTAGCTGTGATCTAGGTGCACCCTGTTTGGATTCATTGGATAGTCCCCATCTCATGCAAATCTTCTTGAAGGCAATATCTCCAAGTTTGCGGATGACACTAAGCTGGGGGGCCGTGTTAGCTGTGAGGAGTATGCTAGGAGACTGCAAGGTGACTTGGATAGGCTGGGTGAGTGGGCAAATGTTTGGCAGATGTAGTATAATGTGGATAAATGTGAGGTTATCCATTTTGGTGGCAAAAACAGGAAAGCAGACTATTATCTCAATGGTGGCCGACTAGGAAAAGGGGAGATGCAGCGAGACCTGGGTGTCATGGTACACAAGTCATTGAAAGTAGGCATGCAGGTGCAGCAGGCAGTGAAGAAAGCGAATGGTATGTTAGCTTTCATAGCAAAAGGTTTTGAGTATAGGAGCAGGGAGGTTCTACTGCAGTTGTACAGGGTCTTGGTGAGACCACACCTGGAGTATTGCGTACAGTTTTGGTCTCCAAATCTGAGGAAGGACATTATTGCCATAGAGGGAGTGAAGAGAAGGTTCACCAGACTGATTCCTGGGATGTCAGGACTGTCTTATGAAGAAAGACTGGATAGACTTGGTTTATACTCTCTAGAATTTTGGAGATTGAGAGGGGATCTTATAGAAACTTACAAAATTCTTAAGGGGTTGGACAGGCTAGATGCAGGAAGATTGCTCCCAATGTTGGGGAAGGCCAGGACAAGGGGTCACAGCTTAAGGATAAGGGGGAAATCCTTTAAAACCGAGATGAGAAGAACTTTTTTCACACAGAGAGTGGTGAATCTCTGGAACTCTCTCCCGCAGAGGGCAGTCAAGGCCAGTTCATTGGCTATATTTAAGAGGGAGTTAGATGTGGCCCTTGTGGCTAAGGGGATCAGAGGGTATGGAGAGAAGGCAGGTATGGGATACTGCATTGGATGATCAGCCATGATCATATTGAATGGCGGTGCAGGCTCGCAGAGCCGAATGGCCTACTCCTGCACCTAATTTCTATGTTTCTATGTTTCTTTCACAAGCTATACATTTTTATAGGTACATTAATAATTTGTTATTTTAATGAATGTGAGATTCTATTGCATTTCCTAACATTCCACTCTCTGCTTAGTGAATGTTGTGGTACTATTGTTATTTTATCAGAAACAAGAATCTCAGATGAATGTGCCGAACAATTATTTATCGATATAACATGCCATTATTTGTAAGTAATGGAAATACTTATATAATCCAAAGATAATTTTTTGTAGATGTTGCGAATCTGGCATAAAACCAGACAATGGCACAAGTCTTCAGTAGATCAGGAAGCATCTGTGCAGAGAAAAAAAAAATATCCCTGTCTTTATATTTTCATGATAGAAAATAACAACTCTACAATGGCAAAACGGACGTCCAAAGACAATTCCAGTCTCTTTGACAAAGGAAGGTGGCTGAGCTATTCTCATAGATCTTGCAAAAATGGAACATAGAACAGTAAAGCACAAGAACAGACCCTTCAATCACAATGTCTGCACTGAACAAGATATGCTAATCTTATCTGCCTGCCCATTATCCATATTCCTCCTTTCCCTTTATATCCATGCGCCTATACAGAAGACTCTTTAACAACACAATCATATCTGCCTCCATCACCGTCCTCACTGATTATTCCAGGCTCCCACTAACCCATGTGTAATAAACCATCCCTGCACTCCTCACTTTAAAGCTGTGCTGTCTAATCTTTGATATTTCTACCCTTGGAAAAGGTTTCTGACTATCTACTCCATCTCATAATTGGCGGCACAGCACTGTAGCGCAATCGCGAAGCGGAGCGGGCGATGCCTTGCCTGGGTCGCCGCACTGGATTGACGTGCTGGCGCTCTGGTGAGCTGTGACCGCCGAGTTCAACAACTCCGGGCTGTGGGTCTGCGGAGCGGAGCAGGCGGCGCCGACTTCAACATTGGGAGCCTGGGAGCTCCAAACCGGCGCGGCCTTTCGGCTTCGGAAGTCGTGGTCTCCAGCTAGGAAGCGGCCGCTCCAGGTGGCCCAGCCACTGAGAGGACTCTCCCGACACTGGGGCAAGACCACCCGGTGAGAACACCTGGTGAGAATGGCCATGAACATCGGGCCTCCGTAGAGGCAATTGCGGTGGCTTCAATAGGCCTGACTTTGGGTGAACTTGGGATTGGGGACTGGACATTGTGCCTTCCCCCACAGTGGTATCCATTGTGGGGGGATGATTTTTTTGTCTGTACATAATCCTGCTAGTCTTTGTTCAAGATGGCTGTCATGAAGGGAAAGTGGACACTGGCGTGCTTTAGCTGCCGCTGCTCTCTCTTCACAATGTGTTTTTGATTTTTTGTTTTTGAACTGAATTCTGTTTTTAATTTGTGTTTCTGTGATGTATTTTTTATTTAATTTATTCTGATTATATGCTTCTTATTCCTGTTAATCTCTGTAAAGTGTCCTTGAAATGTCTGAAAGGCGCCCAAAAATAATTTTTTAAATTATTATTATTACTTATGGAAACTGTAGCTATGGATCTCACTTCTAATGAGATATGCCACAGAAACTTACTTTCAAGGCAATATATTGCAAAACTAAAGGAAACCATCTAGGAAAGATCTTGATTTATCATTGCCTTTGTAATTCCATTTGGAGAATTGACAGGTGTTAATCAGAGTCCTGCTGCAGGCAATAGCAAAGGAGCCAAAGATGGTAAAGAGGAAATTTTTAAGACAGTTGTATGAAAACTGGGATGGGGAAGCATGTGCTTTGTCTGTCCCTGTGCTGCTACCCGGGCTGGTGAAAACATGCTGATATTCAGTGAAGGTGACTGCACATGGCTTCAAAGACTGACCAGCTAAGAGCTAACAACCAAGGAATTGGTAAAGTGCCAGAAGTTTTGAACCAATTTAGGGATCGAGTGAATGTCATGGAATGGAATACCCATAACTCCCCTGGGTTGTTGGGTTAGTAATCCCAGACAGTTTACTGGAATATGATGACACTCTTTATTTCTCTTTGCAAACAGTAATCATCCATCGGGATAGCCACAACCTGAGCTATCAGGACAGCAATCAGATCTGTAATTGTAAAATCATTACAATTTAACACTCAAAAGGACTTTTATGTCTGTGCAGGCCAGAGATGAGATCTGCTTAAAATTTCTAGCTCTTGGATTGTAACTATGTTAATTATGTTACATGGTGAGGATATTCTAGTTATTTTTTAAAATGCTGAGAGTTTTAGACCAGCCAACCTTTCAAGCAATAATTCAAGAACCCCAGCACCCTGTGTGAAAATATGTGCTTTTACAAGCAAAGGTAGACACAAAATGCTGTAATTACTCAGCGGGCCAGGCAGCATCTCTGCAGAGAAGGAATGGTTGACGTTTCGGGTCAAGACCCTCCTTCAGTCTGCTCATTATCTAAGTGTTCCCATCATTTCCTGTTTTTTTTTCATTTCAAATTTCCAACATTTGCAGATTTTTGGGGGATATTTTCATTTTCAGTTCCATTTATTTTACTGGAAATAAATAAATTCACTGGAATAAGTGCTGAGGAATCTGGAAAATGTATACTTCCTTGTTAAATTTCTTGCTGAGTCGAATAGCGAAATGGAGACATGACAATGGCAGGGATGCTCAGCATTAATTTGGGGATTTTTTGTTTGCATGAGAGTCCCAAAACTCCAGATATTTGTGGAGATAATATTAGAGTTTGCCTTGTATCTGCTGCCATTTCTCAGCAATAGACAATAGACAATAGAAGCAGGTGTAGGCCATTCGGCCCTTCGAGCCAGCACCACCATTAAATAGTTAATAGGTGCAGGAATAGGCCATTCGGCCCTTTGAGCCAGCACCGCCATTCAAATGTGATCATGGCTGATCATCCCCAATCAGTACACCATTCCTGCTTTCTCCCCATACCCCATGACTCCACAATCTTTAAGAGCCCTATCTATCTCTCTCTTGAAAGCATCCAGAGAACCGGCCTCTACCACCCTCTGAGGCAGAGAATTCGACAGACTCACAACTATCTGTGTGAATAAGTTTTTCTTCATCTCTGTTCTAAATGGCTTACCCCCGATATGTTTCAATAAGATATCCTCTCATCCTTCTAAACTCCAGAGTATACAAGTTCCAGCCCATTGGATTAAGATGAATGATTTATCTTTGTGGCTGTTTTCTTCTGAAACAAAATACAGAGCGGAGGTGCAGAACCTGGTGGACTGGTGTGCACATAACAACTTGTCACTAAACACCCCCAAGACCAAGGAGCTGATTATTTACTTCAGGAGGTCACATAATGGAGAATACGCCCCAATCTCCATCTGCAGGGACAATGTGGAGAGAGTGTCCAGCTTTAAGTTTCTGGGCACTCACATTTCAGAGGACCTCACATGGTCCACTAACACCGCTGCACTGCTCAAGAAGGCACAGCAATGACTTTTCTTCCTGACAACATTAAAAAAGACTGGTCTGCCCCAACAGCAGCTGACAACCTTCTACCGCTGCACCACAGAGAGCATATTAACGTGTGACATCTCTGTGTGGTATCTCAGCTGCACGGAGGTGGAGAGTAGAGCTCTTCAGCGCGTCATCCACAGAGCGCAGAAGATTATTGGGACACAGCTACCAGCCTTGGAGAGCATTTACCACACACGGTGCTTCATGAAGGCCGTCAGCATCCATAAAGATTCCTCACACCCTTGTCATGGACTGTTCGAACTATTTCCCTCTGGCAGACGTTACAAGGCCTTCTACGCCCGAACCTCCAGACTCAGGAACAGCTTAATTCCCAGAGCTATAGCGGCTCTGAACCGGCCCTGCTGAGTGTCCCCCCCCCCACCCCCCATGGACTGTCTCCCTCGGATGGTCACGTCGCACAGACACATCTGCACTTTAGTCTGTTTGAACTGTTTTGACTATTTTACTGTTGTAATGTTCTTTTTACAAACCATGTTCTCGGGGTATCTACATCTAAATTGTATTAGTTATTCAAGTTATGACATCGGATAGAAGCTGCATACCAAATCTCGTTGCGCTTATGTGCAATGACAATAAAAGATATTATTATTATTCTGTTCTTTTTAATGTGTGTTAAATGTGTTTGTATGATGCTTTGAAAAAAATTATCGAGTTAAATGAAAATGGGATTTTTTTCCTTTCTAGTTTGACATCTTTCATGATTCTCTCGCTCATCATGGTAACATTGCAACTACTGGGCACTTGGCCACCCTTTGAATTGAGGTCTAAGTGCAAATAGTTTCAGAGAGAAATATACTAGTTACTGCAAGCAGTTTTTCAGTGGTGAATGCCGATAATTCATTACTGACTGCAAATTTAGAGTCATTAATAGTAAGGCCTGAACAGAAATCATTAAAGTTCAAATTCACATAAAAGTAATCTAAATGGAAATATCAAAAAAGAAACTGCAGAAGCTCAACTACTACATCAGAAGACAGTGGTTCTCCACATCCAACGTGCTTTTATTTCCAACTGTGACAAGATTATCTATTTTTCACACTTCATGTTGTATTCCTTGTGCATGTCAAAGCTTAAAAACTATATTAAAAGAAAAAGATACAAAGTACTGGAGTAACTCAGTGGATCAGGCTGCATCCGACTCCAGTCGAGGGTGACACCGGGAGCTCGCGGGTCACCGGTGGGAGACTGCTTTGCGGGGCACCGGCAATGGCAATGGCGACTTCTCCCGCCCAAATTGCGGGGTTGAAAGTGGCCTGGAGCGGGGTCTTACATTGCCCGGCGCAGCTTTAAATGGCCGCGGACTTGCTAGTGCCCGCCGGGGGCTTTGACTTTGACATCGGGAGAAGAATGGACAGTAGGGGAGAGACAAGACTTTGCCTTCCATCACAGTGAGGAGGAGATTCACTGTGATGGATGTTTGTGTAAATTGTGTTGGTGTGTGTCTTAGTTCATTTCTTGTATGACTGCAGAAACCAAATCTCGTTTGAACCTCATGTGAGGTTCAAATAACAAATAAATGGTATGGTATGGTATGGTATGGTATCTCTAGAGATAACATGGATAGGTGACATTTCCATTTGGGTCATTCTTCAATCTGAAAAAGGGTCTCGATCCATAACGTCACCCATCAATACTCTCCAGAGATGCTGCCTGACCCGCTGTTACTCCCGCCTTTTGTGTATTTTTTGTAAACCAGCATCTGAAGATCTTTTTGTCGTCATCTTTAAATATATATCTCTAGTGTTGTAACTAATTGTTTGTCTGAATTCCCTAGAAAATATGTTGCCCGTTGTAAAAGTGTTAACTACTGGGCACTGAATGTTCATTAAGTAGAAAAAAAATGTATTTTACAGTATTTTCTAGCTCAAGCACTAAGACAAAACATTTTAACTTCTCTACTGTTTGGCTGACAAGATGTGATGAATGCTTAAGTCTTGATATTGTAACCTTCATTCACGTTTGGTGGCCATTTAATTGTATTACCTAAAATTCTTATGGGATGAATACAATTATCAAGGCTCAAATGGAAAAATTATTTCTTAATTGTCGACAAATTATTATATTTCTGAAAAGATTTGTATCTTTCAGGAGTAAAAAAAAATCCATAAAGGATTTGTACAATGGGACAAGAGTACTGAGGGTTTTGTACCATGTTTATTACTCTGTTCTAGAAGTAGCCAGGGCCGGATTAAGACCCATAGAGGCCCTAAGCACTTAAAAGATTTTGGTGCCCGTATTTATATATGTAATTCAAAATATAAACAATAATAAACCATAAAATAATTTTTTTATTTTTCAAAATGAAACAAAACTAACAGTAAGATGGAAAATAATGTTTATTTTTGTATACTTCCACTTTATTTATATTTGAAAAGTATTATATTTCCGATCATATAAACCACTTCGAATATTATTTTAGTAAGTTTAAAGTGATTTATTTTGTGCCGTAAACCATTTACCATTTCTGTGGTGCCTCCCTTCCCTTAATGCCCTAAGCACGTGCTTATTTTGCTTAATGGTTAATCCAGGCCTGGAAGTAGCCATTTTCTAATCCAGCAAAGCTAAAACTAGGATGCAGCACACATAATGTCAGAACTCTACTGGGATCTGGCCTAGTTGATAGATCATTTGTCATAAGAAGCAGCAGAATGCAGAATACTGAAATGAATGTTCCAATAATGTGAATATTATGCAGGAAATGTCCACTGTTTTATTTTAAAATACGCAACCTCCCCAGTGATTTATTATGGTTGCACTCTTTAGAAGAAAAGCATCACAGCTATGCTTCAGTATGCTGACAACAAGATATTAACAGACTTCTCCTCACTGGTATGAATCTTGGCTACCTGTGCAGATAGTGCAGATGTGGGACATGCTGGACCCATCCCTACCATGTAAGAAGCTTGCAGTTGCGTTTACATTACCTGACTTGGCAACTTCCAATGTCTAGTTGGTCTTGCTGTGGCCATCAGCAAGGCAGAAAAGTCCAAAGCAGTTCACAAACTGTTCACAAACAGCCAACGGGAATGAAATCTCTGCCCTTTTTGCCCTTCGCTGTTCTTCCTTCTCTGAAGAACATGCTGTCCTTTTCCACTCGCCGGGAACTTTTTTTTTAAACTTAGAAATTATGAGAAAATATGAAGAATTAAAAAAAAGTTAAAGCTATATTTAACTCAAATAACTAAATTGTAAGCTTGATATTCATGAGAAAAAATAATTGAAAGTAGCTGCATTTATTTATTTATCAAATTTTATTTAATGTCAGTAACACATTTCAGACACCCGAGCGATATGAACATTGACTTCTCTAACTTCAAATAGCCCCTGCCTTCCCTCTCTCCATTCCATCCCCATTCCCAGTTCTCCCAAAAGTCTTACTGTCTCTGACTGCATTCGATCTCTGTCCCGCCCACTCCCCTGACATTAGTCTGAGGAAGGGTCCCGACCCAAAAAATCACCCATTCCTTCTCTCCAGAGATGCTGCCAATCCGGATGAGTTACTCCAGCATTTTGTGTCCACCTTTCAGATTGATTGTTACTTGCCAAATATCCCAGCTATAGTCCCCCTCCAACTCCCAGATCACAAATGAATCCAGGGGTGGAACAAGAAGTCAGAAGTATAGAAATTTAGCTTCTCATGCACTCCCTACATTTGCACTATAGTGTGCATAGTTAGAAGTCTGCATGACACAGACACGTGTACTACAACTGAATGTTGTTTGTGTGCAGAATTGTTAGCTAGCTATTGGTACAATATGAACAAAAACAGATTAAGATCAATTCCAGATAAGATTTTTTTTTTTAAGTTATTACACCTTTAGTGGATAAAGAGCCAGGTTATTAACTTAACAAAAAATAGAATCTTTCCACTCTTCCCACCTTGAAACAATTTGCTGGCCAAATTTATAATGACGATCAATTTGGAGCCATATCACCTGATTATTATCTTGACCTTCAAGACTGTCCAGTGATAGAGGTAGTGCACACTCCTGCCTCATGAATCAGATATATGATTGATATTTGTGAAGTTTAAGTTTTGGATATAACTTTTAGAAGATAGAGCTAAACCTCCTTTACTACTGTATATGGGACTAGCCAACTGACGACAAACGTGGATCTTTTTATTTCCATTTAGACAGCTGTAAATGTTATTGTCATGTGTTAAAGTAGCAGATCTCAGGCTGCCAAGAATAGTAAGTTTGCACCAGGAAGTCAGCACACATTTCAGTCTCCCTCATGAGGAAATTTAGATTAAATGCGAGAGGTAACATTTGATTCCCGCAGGTAAATATTTTTGGATAAGCAACACAAATTGCCACAAGTGAGTGAAAAAATCGAAGGCCTTGCTTTTGACATCATGGGAGAAATAAAAGCTAACAATGTCATCTAATGTCTCAAAGAATATTGTGGCAGATCAAGATGGTAATCTTCACATGCCTTGAACACATGAGGCAAGTCTTTGATAGACACAAAAAGCTGGAGTAACTCAGCGGGCCAGGCAGCATCTCTGGAGGGAAGGAATGGGTGACGTTTTGGGTTGAGACCCTTCTTAAAGGAAGAAGGGTCTTGACCCGAAACATCACCCATTCCTTCTCTTCAGAGATGCTGCCTGCCCCGCTTAGTTACTCCAGATTTTTGTGTCTATCTTCAGTTTAAACCAGTATTTGCAGTTCCTTCCTACACAGTCAAATCTTTGAAACAGGCATGCAGGAGTCCCAAATGGAACAATGAAATTCTTACTTGCAACAGCACAACAGATATGCAGTCAGCTGATTTACATCGGTGAGACTAAGCGGAGGTTGGGCGATCGTTTCGCCGAACACCTCCGCTCAGTCCGGAATAACCTACCTGAACTCCCGGTGGCTCAGCACTTCAACTCCCCCTCCCATTCCAAATCCTCTCTGTCCTGGGTCTCCTCCATTGCCAGAGTGAGCAACACCGGAAATTGGAGGAACAGCACCTCATATTCCGCCTGGGTAGCTTGCGTCCGGCTGGCATGAACATTGAATTCTCCCAATTTTGCTAGCCCTTGCTGTCTCCTCCCCTTCCTTAACCCTCGAGCTGTCTCCTCCCATTCCCCCGCCCCCAGGCTCCTCCTCCTCTCTTTTTCCTTCCTTCTCTCCCCCACCCCCCATCAGTCTGAATAAGGGTTTTGGCCCGAAACGTCACCTATTTCCTTCGCTCCGTAGATGCTGCTGCACCTGCTGAGTTTCTCCAGCATTTTTGTGTACCTTCGATCTTCCAGCATCTGCAGTTCCTTCTTGAACACAGATATGTAGAAATAGTATTCTGTAAACTCAATAATAAACAACAAAAAATACCAGGATATATAAAATTAATAAACAAACAATAATAGTGCAAAGATTAAGATAGTACTCAAGTCTATGTAGTTCAGGACTTATTTGGAGGCTATAGTGATTAATTTGGATGTAGAGGCAGAAGAAATGGAAAAAAGGATTACTCAGTTATTTGTTGTAAACCTACTCAGCTGCTTTAGACACATGGGTGAAATGGACTGCAGGGGAGTTGGTAAGTGTGGTTTGACCCAGTTGATGTTATGCCTATATCAGCCAACCTGGGAGTGGACTGGATTGAGCCAGTCTGATTGAGGAATAGTTTTTAGGAAAGGATCATCTCCTAGGACAATAAGGAGTCACTGGATCCACTGTGTAGGAAAGAACTGCAGATGCTGGTTTAAATCAAAGATAGGCACAAAATGCTGGAGTAACTCAGCGGGACAGGCAGCATGTCTGGAGAGAAGGAATGAGTAGTGTTTCGGGTCAAGACCCTTCTTCAGACTTCAGTCCCTGCTCAATGTTAAGATCTCTTTCATGGCCCCAGCAATCGCGTGCCTTACTTTCATTGTTATACTGGGTTACATCCCATCAAAATTTAAAAGAAGCAAGAAATAACTTGAATAAGAAATTGGGATGTCCTTACCAAGGAAAATGAAGGGTTTCCCAATGTATTACCTCTGAGCACTTTGCATTGGTATGCAAAAATAGAGGGATGGATGATGATGAGATTGAGAAGGAGTATATTGATATTTAAGTAAATGTCAATATTAAGCAAGAGGAATTATTGGGTGTCTTGAAAAACATTAAGCTGATGTTTCCAGGGTCTGATGGGATCTATCCCAGTATAACAATTTAAGTAAGGCACGAGATTGCTGGGGCCTTAACAGAGATCTTGACATTGAGCATGGTCTGAAGTCTGAAGAAAGGTCTCGACCCAAAATATCACCCATCCCTTCTCTCCAGAGATGCTGCCTGTCCTGCTGAGTTAGTCCAGCTTTTTGTGTCTAGTCTAGATCCTCTGGCTCTGCCACTCAGAGCAATGGCGAGATGTTTTTTTCCGATAGTGCTGCAGATACCCAGCACTTCCAGACAAACATTGAGCAAGCTAGCTATGAAAAACAAAATATTTCTGTCTATGATTACATTTTCTCATGAAATAAAAGAGATTGAAAATTTGCAAAGTAGCATCTCAAAGAGTGGAAGGTGTATTCCAACAAACAGGAAAGATTACCATAAAATAGTAGTTTTGTTTTGTAAAAAGAAAAGGCTTTACTTGGTATTCAGCTTCATCAAAATACATTTTGTCATCAGTTGAAGCTGGAATTTTATTGTTACAGATAGAGTTTTTTTTTTAGGACATGTCAGAGCAGTTATCAATTGAACGGAACAGGTAAGAGTCTCCGCCAATGTTGGGCAATGAAGCAATGCTTTTGAACAAGATGTAGGGAAATCAGTGAAGGAGAATAAACTACTCATGAGGTTTCATGCTACGTCGCTGATGACAGTGAAAATTGATGAAGATGTACTGTCAAGATAACTAGTCAAAAACAGTGCAAAGTATTATTTATTAGAAAACTCCCACTCTGAATGATACCAGTCGAACCTGAGGTGATATTGAAAGATGTGGGAAATATTAGAATTCCTGGCTCTAAAGTTGGCATAGAATGTGTTGTGTTGAATCAGGTGTTGTGTTTATGAATGAAGAGCATGTTGTTGCTGTAATATCAGTTAGAACAGAAATAGTGTTTGAATATATTTCACTGATGACACTGTAGATTCTAACACAAATACAACTCGTGAATGTGTATCTCAGTGATTTTGTGAATGAAAAGATAAATTGAGTAAATGTGATTACATTAATAAGTGTGTGTATATAATCGGTTAATTATTTCAATGTCATTCACAAATCACAATTTGATATGATCATGTAATTTAATGGATGTAGGTAATTGGTGCTATGGTTTTTATACCACACTATTATACATGAAAATGAATGTTTCCTTCAGAACTTACGACCGCATGATGTAATCTTGATAAATTATCAGATCCTGCTGTTTTGATTGAAAATGGGTCAATAATGCATGGTCTATTGTTATCTCTTCGACGTCAGAGAAATAATACCTGGTGAAACACAATAGAAGTCTAAAGACACTGAATAAAGTAACTTCTGGAGTTTTTTTTAATTGATTGCCAAGCACATTATTCAAATAGAACATTTTGTAAATTGCTTATCAATAGCCAGGATTTTGCCATAAATGATATGTGCCTTATCATGCCTTTTTGATGATTTCACCAGGATAATGCGTTTTTCACAATCGAGTGCCTAAATCAGCCTTTTTTTTGCTGTTTTGCTAAAAGGTTGTGCTATTTTCAATAGTTGTACCATGATTACAATGATGATTTCTATGTTAACATGTTAATATTAGTGTTATTATGAAGGTGTTAACATAGTAAACCTTACAAGAAAATTTCCACCACCGGGGTGAAACCGGGAGCACCACCGTCGGTCGTTCAATCGTTCGTGCCGCTGCCCGCTGGTTCAGTCTTCTCCAAGATCTATTTAAGAAAGAACTGCAGATGCTGGAAAAATCGAAGGTAGACACAAAATGCTGGAGAAACTCAGCATGTGAGGCAGCATCTATGGAGAGAAGGAAGAGGCAATGTTTCGTGTCGAGACCCTTTTTCAGACTGATGATGGGGGGGGGGGGGGGGGGTTGAGTGAGAAAAAGAAAGGAAGAGGTGGAGACTGTCGGACTAAGAGGAGAGCTGGGAAGGGGAGGGGGAGGAGGGAGAAGACAAAGGCTATCTAAAATTAGAGAAGTCAATATTGTTACCGCTGGGGTATAGACTACCCACCACATTTACTACTGGCTCCATTCGCAAATCTGAGTTTTCAAGTGATCTGTGCAAGGCATTCATTGATGCTGGAATTCCACTGTAGAAATTGGAAAACAAACCTCTCAGAGATTTTTTAGAGAAATACACAGAGGAACATATACCAAGCGAGTCATCATTACAGAAACATTTTGTTCACAGCAACTTCAACATTGTTATGCAGAAAATTAGAGATGAAGTTGCATGCTACAAAATATGGATCTCAATGGACGAGACAACTTGGGGGGATATGTTGCCAATGTGGTCATTGGTAAACTGGATGCAGGTCATCCGTCAAAGGAGTATTTGTAGACATGGGAAGTATTGGAGAAGTCAACTATTGCTCAGCTTTTTACATCTTCACTTGCTGTACTTGGGCCAGAAGGTATAAAACACGAGAATGTTCTTCTGTTTGTGACTTATGCAGCTCCGTACATGAAAACAGCTGCTCGTGCTCTTAAAGTTTTATTCGCCAAAATGTTGCATTTAACATGCTGAGCTCAAGGACTTCATATAATGGCCAAGCACATACATAGCTTGTTTCCAAATGTCGATCGCCTAGTTTGCAATGCCAAGAAAATCTTCCTCAAAGCACCGTCACGTGTGCAGTTGTTCAAGGAAATGGCATCCGAGATTCCGCTACCTCCTCAGCCCGTTTTAACCAGGTGGGATACATTTCTCTCTGCTGTACTCTACTATGCTGCAAATTTTGAAAAGATGAAATAAATCGTCAACTGTTTTGAAGAAGAAGAATCTGAAATCATGCAGACAAAGTCCCCACCACTATCATGTGTTTATTGCTTCCAATATTGCAAACTTCTCACAAGCTATCACTTCCCATGAGAAATGTAGCAAAACATTAGTGAATAACTTGCAGGTTTTCAACAAAGTAACTGACGATATTTGTAAAATTCCTGGCGATGTAGGTAAAGACATACAAGGAAAATGTGTGAGAGTGATTTTAGCTAACAAAGATCTTGAAGAAATACAAAACATAGCTAAAGTTCTCAAAGGTAGTTGCAATGCACAAGATATTGCCATGGGTACAGAGTCTGTAGCTTGTTTCAGGTATGCGCCTGTGATCTCAGCTGAGGTAGAAAAAAGTTTTTTCACAACTGAAGCATATTCTGTCTGACAGACAGCATAGTTTAACACCAGATAATTTGAAAAAAATGCTAGTAAATATGGGCAACCAGGCAACTTTGGTCATTTAATGTAGTTATCATTTTTAACCATATTTTGGTGGTGGAAAAACATGCCTTTTTTGTCAATAAATGCCTTTTTCAAGCCTTTTTTGGAAATTTATTATGTCTTTTTGCCTGCCGATTACAGAGTTTTTTAGTGCCTAAACATCCTGGCTCTACTTATCAAATATACAAATAAATAACCACTTTGCCTGCAGTACATAGATTACTTCCCTGCTCTTGTACAACCTCTACTAGCGTGCAGGTTTGACGTAAGTTGAGCTTCTGTTTCAACATCTCAAAATGTTAATTTGAACCAATCCATTATGGAAATCATGGCTGCGGCCTTTGTGTCTTCTTATGCCATTTGATTTATTTTAAATTTGTGCAGTTCCACCAGCACAATTGGAGACTGTTAACCTGGACTCCCGTTAATATGCAGTTCGTCTCGGTGGGAAACAAATTCAACTCCTGGACTTTTCCACATTTTATTTCCCTTTTGGAATCTGGGCATTACTGACACATTCAAATGTTTTTTCACATCCATGATTGGCCTTGAGCAGAAGGTTGAGAGCTGTTTTGCTAAATTGCTGTGCTCCTTTTTGTAAAACCCGATAGTGAAGGAAAGAAATGCAGATGCTTGTTTAAATCGAAGGTAGACACAAATTGCTGGAGTAACTGTGCGGGACAGGCAGCATCTCTGGAGAGAAGGATTTCTCCATCTCCAGAGATGCTTCTTGACCCGCCTGAGTTACTCCAGTATTTTGTGTACACTCTATAGTGAAGTAGGACATGGAGTCCAAGTGATGATGAAGGATTGAGAATTGGTTTCTAAGTTATGATTGTATGCTACCTTAAGGAGAACTTGCAAATGGTGGTGTTCCCATGCACCTGCTGCCTTGTCCTTCTCAGTGGTAGAAGTAACAGGTTTGGGAATTGGTGTTGAAATACCATGGGTAAGTAACTGTGGTGCATTTTGTAGATGGTGAACATTACAGCCATTGTGTGTTGGTCGTGGAAGGAAGAAATGTGTAGGATAGGTGATGGTGTGTATGATAGGATAGTTGACGAATCTTGAGATTTGTTGGTGCTGCTGAGATCTTGGTAAACAGAAAGTATTCCATTTATCATGTTCCTGATTTTTACCTTGTGGCTAGTGGAACGGTTTTGGGAAGTCAGGAGGTAGTCACTCATCTCTGGTTACCTCGGTTCTCCTCTGCTGTTGTCACCATGGTTGGTTAGTCCAGTTGAGTGCAATCAATTAAAATCAGGATATGGATGGTGGGAGACTTGATGATGAGTAAAGAGTAACACTTCCCTGAAATCTGATGAAACTATGTCCTCTGGTAGCACACTCAATATACTCATTACCCTCTGTGTCAGTATCTTATTATATCTTTCCACGCTCACCTTAAATCCATGTCTTCTAGTTCTTGATTCTCCCACTCTTGGTAAATGACCCTGTGCATTCACCTTATCTGTTCCCCTCATAGTAGTATACACCTCTTGTTGATTATTGAAGTGAATGGACTTATGCCCCTGTCCCACATAGGAAACCTGAACGGAAACCTCTGGAGACTTTGCGCCCCATCCAAGATTTCCATGTGGTTCCCGGAGGTTTTTGTCATTCTCCCTACCTGCTTCCACTACCTGCAACCTCCGGCGACCACCTGCATCCTCCAGGACCCGCACAAAAACCTTTGGAGACTTTGCGCCCCATCCAAGGTTTCCATGCAGTTCCCGGAGGTTTTTGTCAGTCTCCCTACCTGCTTCCACTACCTGCAACCTCCGGCAACCACCTGCATCCTCCAGGACCTGCACGGAAACCTTGGGTGGGGCGCAAAGTCTCCAGAGGTTTCCTAAGTGGGACAGGGGCATTATCTTTTATGGTCTCGAACAAGCCCACAATTTCCAATTTTTGTGCTTACTGCGAGGTATCTTGGCCCTGATACGTCACATCTTCTTGTGCTGTTACAGCTTTGGTTGGCTTAAAAGAAAAGGTGACAAAGCTTGGGATCATCAGCCACGAGCTGGTCTAAAACATTGTGCAAGAATTATAAAGGCACTCAGCAAAGATAAAACTAAAACTGGGTGGGGTAACAGTAATATTGATGTTTGAAGACATCACATCTTGAAAATGTAGGAATAATAGCAGAAGAATATATGGTCGAAGCAATATAGTTAAGATTGATAGGGACGATCTGCTGCTGGTGTTGACCTCCAGCTCAAGGTGAGTATGAAGATAACAAGCTGCATATGCTTTGCAGAATGAGAATGCAATAATCATGGAAGATTTCAATATGTCAAAGACAAAGAGAACAGAATGGGCACAACTGAAATGGAATATAAATAAAATATTTGTATTTATATTACAGTGACCAAAGCAACAGAAAGAGAAGTGTGGAAAATATTTAAGATAAAGAGAAAGTAAAAATCAGTTAACACATGATTTGCACTTCTCCCCATTTAAATTGTGAGAGATAGAAATTGAGTTACCGATTTGTTCTCCCAGACTGTTTTGGCCCGCAAGTCTTACATCAACTTTACCCTGCTATTTTAAAATATTGAAACTATCCACATTCAACACCACATCTCACTGTTAATTTTAAATTATCCAAGCAAAATTAAGCAGCTGAATATTGAAACACCTATGGCTATGGACAAAACAACAATGATCCAAACATAAACTTATGGCCTTCAAGTTTGAATCTGAATACTGTTTATTTTAGTGCCAATAAAAGTGACATTTGCTCGCCATTTAATATTCTTCTCTCCCCAACAAAGATAAAGAACACACTATATGATAAAAGTCCGATTATTCACAGCACTTTACAAATCTGGAGACAAGTAAAATCAAGAAATTTCTTTTAAACTAAGAAATTTATCTCTTCTTTCACCAATAGCTAATAACCCTTTGTTTAAACCATCTATTATAGATAAAACGTTTACTTATTGGGAAGGACTAGGAATTAAAAAACTTGGAGATCTCTACGAGATGGGAAATCCTCTGTCATTTCAGAAGTTACATTCGAAATGCAATCTGAAATGTAATCAATATATCTTCAAATTCGAGATTACTTGAAAACATATACCCATGACTATCAAACTCTGCTGCCAGATATATTAGACGAAGGTATGAATAGAAATTCAGAGTCAAACAATCTAACATCATACTTGTATAATAGCCTTCTAAATGTAGAAATTCCATCGTCAGACGCAATTAGAAGAGACAGGGAAGAGGAACTAGGCCTAAAAATTTCCAAAGACAGATGGGAGAAAAATATTTTATATATACATAATTGGTCGATTAATGTTAGACACATTTTAATCCAATTTAAAACACTGCACAGACTCTATTACTCAAAGACTAAACTGAATAAGATTTTTTCAAATGTATCTCCTATTTGTGACAAATGTCTCCTTCAAGAAGCAACTATTCCTTTGCCTCTTGCATAAAACTACATAACTTTGGGAAATAAATGTTTGAAATTTTCTCAAAACCAGTAAAAACAAAACTGGACCCCCATGCGGAACTGATTATTTTCGGAACATCAGAAGCCTGCCCTGAGCTATCAATATTTCAAAGTCGTTTCCTTAATTATGCCCTGATAACGGTGAAAAAACTAATACTTAAATTTTGGAAAAATACATCTGCCCCTATTAAAATGTGGATTACAAACATGTTTCTATGTTTCTATGTCTGAAACCAGAGCGATGTCGCTACATCGTGAAAATATGAGACTTGTCTTCGCAGGAAAACCAGAGCAATTTTCGAAGACATGGATTTCATTCATTGATTTATTACAAGGATAGTATGGTGCAACACAACTTCGGAATTAAACTGATTTACGGGTTGGGTGATGGGTGGGGAGAGATATGAAGCAGGTATATCATCACTTTTTGTTTTTGTCTTTTTATTTCTTTACATTTTTCTCATTTTTCATCACTCTTCGACTATACTTATTTGGTAGTCTAGGGGTTCTATTCTTACAAATTCACTTTCTCTTTCATTTTCTCTCTTTCGTGCTTTTTTCTCTCTTTTTCTATTTCATCTTAGCTAAAAATTAAAATTGAAGCTGTACAATAAATGTATTATGTCATATAACGCGGTTTATACTTTTGTACACTGCTTCTAATAAAATAATAAAATTTAAATTTAATAAAAGTTACATTTTCCAGAATAAACACAGTGGCAACCAACCATATTCACCTCTCACCAAACATTCAATTTGGTGTTTTCTGACATGTTGATGAGGTTTTTGCATCACACATTATTCAAACATTGCTTTACAACATTGCTTTTGAAGCACTTTCAAGGAAAGTACCCCAAGAAGTGATTGTCATTGGTCACTTTCAGAAGAACCATCATTTCATTGAAACATCTCTACTGGGAAACCACCAAGATCATTTCCGTTACTGAACAATTCGTCTTTGGATCCTCCCTACCATCAGATTCTCCATACAATTGGCCTACATGTCATTTCCTTAATACTCTCAAGAACCTGATTTGTCCCATCACCCGTCCTTCATCAACAGACTGCACAAATACCTAATTCCTCAGTCACTTCAGCTGATCCATTTCTGATGGATGCCTCAATGTCTACCCTGCAACTCACTCTATAAGGCACGTTTTCCACCAGCCAGACCCCAATCCTCAACAATGATTAAGGTTCTATGTTAGCAAACTCACCTGCCACCCCAAGACCCCAAATTAACCTTAGAAGTCTCTAATATTCTGGGCCCTGTGTAAGTCTGTGTATGTGTGTGTGAGGAATAGAGAGTGGGAGATAGAGAAATGCCTTGGGCCTCAGATCCCACTGAGGTTTGCAGTGGTGAGCTTGTGAACACAGTGGGCAATAATGACAAGACATTACAATTCCAGTAAAACTTGTGGGATCCCAGGTGCGGGTCCACAACAGGAGCAATCAAAGACCCGACCTTGCTGTCTGAAAAATCAATACAGTTTGTCAAACACATATTATACAGAAGGTAATAAGAGGTAAATTACTGATTAGAAACTTGTTTCTAACTTAAAAGAAACAGCTAACAAAAAGAAGGTCTGTACATGACAGAAATACAGTCCAAAAAATAGTTACTTAAATGAGACAGAAGACCTTTACTAATGATTGCTGATGAAACCAATCAGTAGATTTACGGAGGCTTCCAGTTTTAATAATTTTCATTGCTATT
The DNA here is from genome assembly GCF_028641065.1 of Leucoraja erinaceus. Classification (NCBI taxonomy): domain Eukaryota; kingdom Metazoa; phylum Chordata; class Chondrichthyes; order Rajiformes; family Rajidae; genus Leucoraja; species Leucoraja erinaceus. The sequence continues at coordinate 36,283,741 of NC_073382.1, read as the reverse complement.
TTTTGTGAAAGAGGTAACTGCTCTTTGCTGATCTATAATAATTAGCTTTACTAAAACTCTAATGAAACTACAGTACTAACTGTTTTACCATGATTAATTTTAATGAGGAAGGTAGACATGATATTTACAATATGGTGACACACAGGCAAGTATGCATTTGTCTTAGAGTTGCTTTAATGATTCCTATTCCCTAAATGAAGGATGAAAAAAAGTTAATTTCTAATTACCGAGCCTATTACATGTACACAATCAAATATTTTTAAAAATGTATCTGCTCTCAATCTAACATGGTATTTAAATAAGAGATTTTCAAAGGAAAATCAGAGACAGGAAACTTTACACAAGTCAGGATACTTGATCATATATCAGTTAATTTCAGCAATTTGGGGACTACAAATGCACTTCAGACAGAATATGGTTTGATAAAGACCGTTTCAGGGTTGTTTCAAATCACACCAAAAACTCAAGATGCGAGTCATTCCTGCATGTCTGATGTGATTTTAGCATCTAGTAATGCTGTCCATTCAATATACTTTTCAGAGGGTAGTTAGGATAAATCATTCCACAGTGGCATGAAGACAACTATTGCTGGTTATACCCTTGGAAATTATCATTTTATAGTGCAGCACTGGACTGCTAACACATAAAGGCAAGAATACTATTTATATTTTGTCCTTAAGATCATTCCACAGAACTAAGCATCAGCACAGCAAGCCCACTGCTTCCATCCACAAGTCCCTGCATCAGCTTAGATTCAGCTGCAATCATATGTAACATCTGTAGCTCTTACTCCATCAATCATTTAATAACCCAGTCATCCCGATCACTTCACTCCAAAATCCCAAAATTCTATGTATTGCCTATTCTTAATCCTTATTCTCACCCGTGGCTCCAAGGCTCTGGTGCCTGATTTCCCCTACACCTCTTTCTGTTTAGCCACAGTGGTGTCTCAAAATTGCAACAATCCTGGATGAAGTATTTTCCTTCCCGAGATGTGGAGTGTGTGAAGAATAAAGTATAATGAATGAAGAAAATCTAACTGGAGACACAAGGAACTGCAGAAATAAAGTACTAAAGTAACTCAGCAGCTTAGGCAACATCTCTGGTTTAGGTCTCTTCTTCAGACTGATTGTGGTGGGGGAGGGGGAAGTGAAAGCTGGAAGAGAGGTGGGGCAGGATAAGGCCTGGCAAATGTGAAGACAGATGAAGAGAGTTAATGATAGGCGAATGGTTCAACAAAGTCCAGAAATGAAAAGACAAAAAGTGTGAGACAAGGATAGAAAAGGTGCAAATTGTGAAGCCAGCATAAGGAATATAGGTAGAAGGGGATGGGGAAAAAGGGAAGTGAGAAATGGTTGTTGAAAAGTGGGAGAGTAAACGTGGTGCTGTTCGTAAGTTAAATAGCTAAAATTGGAGAATTTAAAGTTCAACAATTAGGTTGTAAGCTACCCAAGTGGATTATTGCAGGATGTAGAAATGTTGAAGAATGATGAGTTGGATGCGAAGGTTGGTGATATGAAGGTTGATGATCCCCGGGCGCGTCCTCAGTGCCTGTGCTGCGCAGCTAACAGAAGTCTGGACAGACATCTCCAACCTGTCACTTGCCCAAGCAGTTGTCCCCAAGTGCCTTAAAATCACCTCCATCGTGCCGGTGCCAAAACACTCCACTGCGGCAAGCCTCAATGACTTCTGCCCAGTTGCACTTACTCCCACCATCACCAAGTGCTTCGAGAGGCTGGTCCTGGCACACCTCAAAGGCTGCCTACCCCCCATATCTTGGTTCTTGATTCTTGGGTCCTCCAAAATATTCCGACTGGAATTTAAACTGGAGGTGGTGAAGGAAAGGATTAAGCCAGAAAGGGTATAAAGAACACACACTATAGAATTTGACATAAAACATCCCCACACAACAGAATCAAAGTTTCCCACTGTGTGGGAAGGCACCAAAGTCAGTCTCTTCCTCCACTGTTGCAGCTACGGGCGGCCCGATGTCCAGGACTGCTCGCCGAGAAGATACAAGTCTGATGTCGGGGCTGCGGGACGTCCTCAGCGGTGTGGACACCAGAATCGGCCCCCTCCTCAGCACCATCCAAAGTCCGCAGGCCGCACCGGGTGGAGACTGCTGCTGGCGGCCCTCTGCAAGACGCCCCAGGACTCCACGATGTAGTTCAGCGCCGCCCGCGTTGGAAGCTCTCCGCACCAGAGCTCCACGATGTTGGAGCAGCGGCCCAATGCTCCAGAGCTCCAAACGGCGACCCAGGTAGGCATCGCCCGCTCCGCAGTGACACCAGCGCTGCGCCGCCGCTGTAGCAGCCCTGGTCCGGTTCCCGGTCCCCAGCAAGAAAGACCACTCCGATCCAGCTGGTAGGCCGCGAGGTGGGGGGGCGAGGACGTGACTCGGAGAAATAGTCGCGTCCCCACCAGGAAGAGACAGGGAAACGGTTTCCCCCTTACCCTGTCCCCCTTACCCTGCCCCCCTCCCCCACATAGAAAAGTTAAAGTTTCCCCCAACACAAAACTTTAGACTAACTAAAAATAACAAAAAGATTGAAATAACAGACAGGCTGTAGGTAGAGGCTGCTGCAGTGCAGCGCCCCCTTCCTCTCCCCCCTATCAGTTCGCCTACCGCAAGAACAGGAGTATGGAGGACACCATGTCAACGGCACTTCACTCAGCCCTCTCCCACCTCGACAACAGAGACACTTACGTAAGAATGCTGTTCATCGATTACAGCTCAGCATTCAACACCATTATACCCTCTAAACTGATCGCCAAACTCGGTGACCTGAGCATCGACCCCTCCCTCTGCCACTGGATATTGGACTTTCTAACCAACAGACCCCAGTCTGTTAGGTTAGACAAGCACACCTTTTCGACCCTCACCTTGAACACCGGCGTTCCACAGGGCTGTGCGCTGAGCCCCCTCCTCTACTCCCTCTTCACCTACGACTGCATACCTGTACATGGTAGTAACACCATCATCAAGTATACAGATGATACAACGGTGATTGGCCTCATCAGCAACAATGATGAGTCGGCCTATAGGGAGGAGGTCCAGCTCCTAGCAGCATGGTGCGCTGACAACAACCTGGCCCTTTACTCCAAGAAAAGCAAGGAGCTCATTGTATACTTCAGATAGTCTAGGGGCGGCACGCACACCCACATCCACATTAACAGGACGGAGGTGGAACGTGTTTCCAGCTTTAGGTTTCTGGTGGTCAAAATCCCTGATTACCTCTCTTGGACCCACAATACCTCAACTCTGGTCAAGAAGGCTCACCAGCGTCTCTTCTTCCTGAGGAGACTAAAGAAGTTCCATCTGTCTCCTCAGATTCTGGTGAACTTCTACCACTGCACCCTCGAGAGCATCGTTATCAACTATATCACAGTATGGTATGGCAACTGCTCTGTCTCCGACCGGAAAGCACTGCAGAGGGTGGTGAAAATTGCCCAACGCATCACCGGTTCCTCACTCCCCTCCATTGAGTCTGTCCAAAGCAAGCGATGTCTGTGAAGGACGCTCAGTATCGTCAAGGACTGCTCTCACCCCAAGCACAGACTGTTTACCCTCCTACCATCCGGGAGGCACTACAGGTCTCTCCGTTGCCGGTCCAGCAGGTCCAGGAACAGCTTCTTCCCTGCGGCTGTTACATTACTCAACACTGTACCTCGGTGACTGCCAATCACCTCCCCCCCCCCCCCCCCCCCCCCCCCCCCCCCACCCCATCCCTTCCCCCCCCCCCCCCCCCCCCCACCCCCCAGGAAAAAACAAATTGCACTACTATGACCCCCCCCCCCCCCCCCCCCCCCCGCGCAACCCACCACCGCGAACGACATCCCTGTATGCAAGTAAATATATGACTGTATTAAATATATTATTGCTCATATTCTATGTCGCTCTTCTAGGGAGATGCAACCTGCATTTCGTTGTCTCTGTACTGTACACTGCACAATGACAATAAAGTTTGAATCTGATATGAAAGGTAAGGACCAGGGGACCTCTAGCCTTGCAAGGGTATCTAACTATTGGCTTGCAGCAGTGTGCTTATGACTACAATAGCCTCAAAATAACCATGTATTTGACTAAAATTATTACCCGATTCCTGCTGCACTCCAATGGTAATTAATAGATAAGAAATTAACCTTGTAACTTGGTGCCATGACAACAACCTTTCCCTCAGTCAGCAAGACAAAGGAGATTGTTATTGTCTTCAGGAAATGACAGGCCACACAGTCCAGTCTACCTTATGGCACTAAAGTAGAGATGGTCCAAATATTCAATTCTTAGGAATAAATAAAAAAACCTCTACTCCCTTAGAAGTCTTAGGAAGCTTGGCATGTCCCCAACAACCATCACCAACTTCTAGAGATGCACGGTGGAGCACATCTTATCTGGATGCATCACAACCTGGTTTGAGAACAGCTCCATCCAAGACCCCATGGACAGAAATTACACAGAGTTGTGGACGTAGCCTAGACCATAACACAAACCAACCTCCTTTCCATTGACTCTATCTACACTTTACACTGCCTCAGCAAGGCTGCCAGCATAATCAAGGACTACTGATCCAGGCGACTCTCTCTTCTCATCTCTTCCATCAGGCAATTGAACATCCTCTCATCAACTAGAGTGCAGTTCTGATCTCCCATCCACCTCATTGGAGACATTTGAATATCTATAATCAGACTTTATTGGACTTCAATGTTAAATCATGCACTAAATATTGTACGCTTATCCTTGATCTGTAGATGGCTTGATTGAACATCCTCTTGATTGTATTCATGTATAGTCTTTTTCTTTGACTGTATAGCACACAAACAAAAGTTTTTCATTGTACCTCTGTACATGTGTACTTAGTACACATTGCAATAATAAACTAAACTTATGAAATGTAGTTGTGCTCCACTCTTGTCAAGCTTTCTATCGTATGGTCCTTACAAGCAATCGGCCCGAAACATTGCCTATTTCCTTCTCTCCATAGATGCTGCTGCACCCGCTGAGTTTCTCCAGCATCTGCAGTTCCTTCTTAAACAAGTAAATGCTCAATACGTTTAGGACCTTTCTATAATTTCAGCTAATTTCTATAAGTGCATCAAAACCAATCAAGTATTTTCTGAAGTGCAGATGGAGTTCTAATATTGGAAATGCGACATAAAATTTCTGCAAAGCATATTCCCTCAAGCAAAAAACAAATATTGACCAGACAAATTAGATGTTTTTTCTTGTTGGCTGAACAATAAATGTTGGCCACGTGAAGAGCTGAACTCTGCTACACTACTTTGAAGGAGTTTCCCAATTCTAACAGGACAGAAAATGTTGGTCATTTGAACAGCACCTCCAAAAGTATGGCTCTCCCTCGGTACTGCTGTGGAGTGGCAGCCGAAGCATTTAAGATTTTGGTATGTGTAGATTAACCTTTATTAATCCATTATTTTAGTTTATATTTTTACAACGGACCATCGCTCTGTTACTATGGCTGGGTCATTTCGCAAACCCAATCCCCTGATATTCGACAGTAAACTTGCCGAACGTTGGCGCATCTTCAAGGTGGTATTCGGAATTTTCATTGATGCTGCCCACCTCCTGCCCATGCTGCTCTTCACATCGTTGCATCAGTTCTCCTCAAAGTAGCAGGCACAGAGGCTGTCCTGTGGGCATAGGACTGTCATTACTCCCCAGAACATACCCATGAGGTAACCCATGTTGAGACCCCAGCAGAGTCTATCAGAGACACCAACTGCCTCCACCGAAAGTTCCGTGAACTGTGCCAACTTCGCACCAACGTTATCATGGAACACCACAAATTATTTTCCCATAGCCAACTCGAGTGCGAGACGGTCGAATCCTACATCAGTGCCCTGAAGAGCATCGCTGCAAGATGCCACTTCCAGGACCGCGATGTACTCATCCATGGCAGACACGTATATGGCATCCTGAATGACAAGGTGAGAAATGAATTACACCGGGATGAGGAGCTCAGATTATATAAGGGTGAACATGCCTGCCGGGTTGTAGAGCACACTGATACCCATACTAAATCCCTGGGACCGGGACCCCACTCTGCCTACAATGTCCATATAAGTCCCCGCACCAACCACCAACAGCCCCTCGACAACGATCAATAGCCTCAGGGAGGACAACCGCCCCATTGGTCCATAACTGTGTTAATTGCAGCTGCTCACACCTGAAATTTCGTGAGCAATGCCCCGCTTTCGGCCACTACTGCAAGAAGAAAAAAACACTTAATTCGTTATTGCCACACTCGTTTTAACAGGGTCCAGCCACAACAATCTCTCTACGCGCTCGAGCCCACACTTTCCCACAAGGCACTGACTGAAATATTGGCACCAGCAGAGCCAAAACTACAAAACCTGCAAGAAAACAGCCATAACATACATTCTTTAACTGACCCACTGTGCAAACACAATAATTCCATGACCATGCTCAGTATCAACAATACCAAAGTCGCTGCAAAGATAGATAGTGGCGCATGGTACAACGTACTATCCTTATCGGGCTTCCAAAGAATTCACAACAACGAAACCGTCATGAAAATAAACTCCAAGTTACACCCATTGGGTGGGGGGGGGGGGGGGGGGGGGGGGATGTGCAACCAGTTGGTAAAGTCACACTACAATGCCACCTAGCATTCCAAGTTTACAATCTGGTCTTTCTCATTGTTAGAGGGGAAGTGCCCCTCCTACTGTGCATCGATGCATGCCATGATATGGGCCTACTCACCTTCGGTAAAACTGTGTACCAACAAAGAGCTACTCACGGTAACCTTTGCCTGCAAGAAATTCAAGGACTTTATCTTAGGCAACCTGATCACGATTGAAACCAACCACGAGCCCCGGTCAGTATCCTCGACAAACCAATCGACACGGCACTAGCGCGTTTACAATGCATGATGATGGAACTACAGAGGTATGACATCAAACTAATCTACAAATGCGGTAAGGACGTGCTTAGCTGACACCCTCTTATGGGCACCTCGCTCCACCTGCGAAAAAAACCTGTCAGATGACGAGGGGTATACGGTTATGATGGTCTCCTGCCGTCCAACCGAGGGCTTAGACATCCTAGTGGCACCAACAGCTGCAGACAAAATGCCACAATAGCTTGCCACTATCATCCGTCGCGGATAGCCAGACAAACAGCACCAACTGCAAATAGACAATAGACAATAGGCAATAGGTGCAGGAGTAGACCATTCGGCCCTTCGAGCAAGCACCACCATTCAATGTGATCATGGCTGATCATCCCCAATCAGTACCCCGTTCCTGCCTTCTCCCCATATCCACTGACTCCACTATGTTTAAGAGCGCTATCTAGCTCTCTCTTGAAAGCATCCAGAGAACCTGCCTCCACTGCTCTCTGAGGCAGAGAATTCCACAGTCTCACCACTGTGAGAAAAAGTGTTTCCTCGTCTCCGTTCTGAATGGTTTACTCCTTATTCTTAAACTGTGGCGCCTGGTTCTGGACTCCCTCAACATCGGGAACATGTTTCCCGCCTCTAGTGTGTCCAAGCCCTTAACAATCTTATATGTTTCAATGAGAACCTCTCATCCTTCTAAACTCCAGAGTGCCCAAGCCCAGCTGCTCCATTCTCTCAGCATATGACAGTCCCACCATCCTGGGAATTAACCTTGTAAACCTATGCTGCACTCGCTCAATAGCAAGAATGTCCTTCCTCAAATTAGGGGACCAAAACTGCACACATTACTCCAGATGTGGTCTCACTAGGGCTCTGTACAACTGCAGGAGGACCTCTTTGCTCCTATATTTGATTCATCTTGTTATAAAGGCCAACATGCCATTCACTTTCTTCATTGACTGCTGTACCTGTATGCTTACTTTCATAGACTGATGTACAAGGACCCCCAGATCCCTTTGTACTTCCCCTTGTCCCAACTTGTCGCCATTTAGATAGTAATCTGTCTAAATTTGCCGCCCCCTATCTGCCCGCTCTACCCTGTCCGCGATAAACTGGTCATTCAAGATAGCAATATAATGAAAGGACATGGCAGTTATCCCAACTTCTCTTCATAACAACTTCTTTGACATTGTCCATGGGGGCCATCCCGCCGCAGAAACAACCCTCCAAAATGCAAAAGTTATGCTCTTCTGGCCTGACATGGGTGACTACATTCGCGAGAAAGTCACTGACTGCCCGAATTGCAACAGCCTGACCCAGCACCAACCTACACAACCACTTTCATAGCAAAAGGAATTGAGTATTGGAGCAGGGAGGTTCTACTGCAGTCGTACAGGGTCTTGGTGAGACCACACCTGGAGTATTGCTTACAGTTTTGGTCTCCTAATCTGAGGAAAGACATTATTGCCATTGAGGGAGTACAGAGAAGGCTCACCAGACTGATTCCTGGGATGTCAGGACTTTCATATGAAGAAAGATTGGATAGACTCGGCTTGTAGAATTTAGAAGATTGAGGGGGGATCTTATAGAAACTTACAAAATTCTTAAGGGTTTGGACAGGCTAGATGCAGGAAGGTTGTTCCCGATGTTGGGGAAGTCCAGAACAAGAGGTCACAGTTTAAGGATAAGGGGGAAATCTTTTAGGACTGAGATGAGAAAAACATTTTTCACACAGAGCGTGGTGAATCTCTGGAACTCTCTGCCACAGAGGGTAGTTGAGGCCAGTTCATTGGCTATATTTAAGAGGGAGTTAGATGTGGGCCCTTGTGGCTAAAGGGATCAGGGGGTATGGAGAGAAGGCAGGTACAGGATACTGAGTTGGATGATCAGCCATGATCATATTGAATGGCGGTGCAGGCTCGAAGGGGCCGAATGGCCTGGTCCTGCACCTATTTTCTATGTTTCTATGTTTCTCCTGCACCCCACACCAGGCTTACCCTGGTCCACGGTGGTGGCCGACATATTTGAGTGGCACGGCAAACAATACCTGGTTCTTGTCGATTCCTACTCAGAATGGTTCAAAATCGACCTGCTCAGTAGCCCGACTTTAGCCATGGTCATTCAAAAACTCACGCGCACTTCTATGTCCACGGTGCACCCTTCCAGCTACTCTCGGACAATGGAACTCATTCTCCA